>NC_086444.1:1004564305-1004864305 GCF_028390025.1 Pseudophryne corroboree | reverse complement strand
TGAATAAAATCATGAAATAGAGACGTATACAGCTTGCTATGACAAGGGGCCTAATTCAGACCTGATCACAGCAGCAAATTTGCTAGCTAATGTGCAAAACCATGTGCACTGCAGGGGGGGCAGATGTAACATGTGCAGCGAGAGATAGATTTGGGTGGGGTGTGTTCAAACTAAAATCTAAATTGCAGTGTAAAAATAAAGCAACCAGTATTTACCCTGCACAGAAACAATGTAACCCAGTGAAATCTAATAGGCCCTACACACTTGTCGATCTGACTGAAAGATATGAAGGATCTTGTTCATTAACGAACGAGATACCATTTATATCTTTCAGTGTGGAGGCTCAAGCGATGAATGATGCGCGGCCCCGCGCTCGTTAATCGCTGGTGCCCCATCGGCTGTGCATGCAGGCCAATATGGACGATCTCGTCCATATTTTCCTGCGCTTCTATGGTGCCGGGTGACAAGGAGAGTGAAGGAACTTCACTCCCCCCGTCACTGACCCCCCAGCCGCCGGGTCGCCCGACGGCCGTATCCGCCGTCGGGCAGCTCGGCAACCAATCATTAAATGTGTAGGGCCCTTTACTCTCTCTGCACATGTTATATCTGCCCCACCTGCAGTGCACATGGTTTTGTTCATTTACTAACAAATTTTCTGCTGCAATCAGGTCTGAATTAGGTCCAATGTCAGCTGACTATAGTATGTATATCCTTACCTGACATACACATATTTATAGTGCTCTCTGTCATATTTTTATTTTTATTTTTCAGTTTGTTTAAAAAATAAATATATATATATATATATATATATATATATATATATAAAAATAAAGCAAAGAAAAAAAATCACTATTATTTATAGCCAGTAACCATACGAACATCTAAAATGACAACTCATTTGTCAGACAAATGTTAAATCACTTGTAATGCAATATAGTCTTTATTATAACATAACATCCACAGTTTACAGGCTTTGATGTCAAATTCAGAAAATGTAATGCCATATTTTATGATGTACGATACGTTAAATATATATATATATATATATATATATGTGTGCTTATAATCAATCTGATTTTGTTTGATTGTTGAATTGAACCACTGATTACCATTGAATTGTGGCTGATTAATAGTAAAGTGGCCTGCTATTCAAAACCCCAATGATTAGCTCATGACTCTTCGAATTAATGATTTGTTTTTGTTTTTCTTAATTTGCATGTTGCTTTTTCTTTCATACAGATGTTAGGGGGGGTACACACGGAGAGATCCGTGCTTAAAATCTAAGCAATCTTGCTAGATTGCTTAGATTTTAAGCACGGATCTGCCGTGTGTATGCCCCCCAGCGATAGCGATGCGCGGCCCCGCGCATCGCTATCGCCGATGCTAGATTGAGCTGTATGCAGGCTCAATCTAGCGGGTCGCTCACTGCACCATTGTGTGAAGTGAGCGCCCCCCCGTCGGCTTTCCCCCTCGCTCAGCACATCGCGCTGTGCTGAGCGGGGTGAGAGATGTGTGCTGAGCGGTCTGTGTTAAGATCGCTCAGCACACATCTCTCCCGTGAGTACCCCCCTTAAGAAGCAGAGCATTATAAAGATGTGCTAAATCTCAGAGAAGAGCAACAATACAGGATTTTGTGGACTGAAGATTCCACTGGCTTGGTTGAGGAGTTCCGATTATCTGAAATGCAGGAGAGTATGCAACCCAGAATGAGGAAGCCTGCAAGTCACTTTACCTTTCCTAAGACAAAACTCATGCTGTCAATTTTATAAACAAATGACAATGATTTACTCTATACTGTAGGTCTGCAACATGACCATGAAAAGTCACAAAGGTTATTATATAAAATTCAAGAACATGTGAAGATGTAGTTTAAATATGTTTGTTTTTGTTGTGTCTTTTTGCCTAGTTTTCTTCATTAGCATCTGTGTATACTAGCATGCGCATGTTTGTAGATAAAGTTGAATCTAATTCAGAATGAGCAAAATGTTACTCATTGTCATAGGAAATGGGGGACAGATTTGGTATCAGAGAGTCCATGCAAAATGGGATTAGCCTTCAATAATGTGCTTTTAATTAAATTAGGGGAACATTTCTGTTTGAGCAGTAGTGCTGTGAGTCTTTTCAGTGTATAAGAGTTATACGATTTTTACGCAACCTCTAAGGAAACGATTACTGGTATTCAAGGTGACTTTGGCACCATCAAAGCAGAGTTTATACAAAAAACTGTTAGTTTGTGCATACTTTACATAGAAATAAAATAAAATATTAACCTCCATTGAATTAAACTGTGAACAATAGTAAAATAATATACTTTGAAGCCAAGCAGAGTAAAGGCTGACAGACTCCTCTCATTACATAGTTGACACTTGGGGTGGGATGAGATGAAGTCCGAATTCGGTGGCCATGCCATTTTTTAAAAGAGGCAGTCATGTATAAGGCATGGTTTATCCTTGTACATGATTGCCCCTTTAAAAAAAAGTCAGAGTTCAGCCAACATCCCTCACGGCTGCCGAACTTGAACTTCATTACATTCTGGCCCTGGAGTGGAACAGGGGCTCAAGGACCTCAGTCAAAGTCAGGAGGAAAACAATGAGATTTTGAGACTTTGATGAACTCAGCTGATCTATATATAGTAAATATATATTAACTGTAGACATTCTGCTCACACTTTACGGTTGGAAACGAAACAATAATGAAATTATATTCGGTAATAACAGCCAGAGAAATAGACAAAGGGCCCCTGCTCGCAAACTTACAATCTATTGTGAAGTAGGATTTTGATACATGAGGATAAGTATTATATGCAGTTAAGTCCATATATATTTGGACAGACAAAAATTTCATAATTTTGGCACTGTACAACAACACCATGGATTTGAAATTAAATAATGGACATGAAATTGAAGGGCAAATTTTTAGCTTTAATGCAAGGGGTTGAACAAAAATATTGTATCAAACATTCAGGAGTTGCAACCATCTTTGCAACTTTCTTTATACACAGCCCCCTATTTTCAGGGGCTCAAATGTAATTGGACACATTTACATAATAATAAGTAAAATGTTCATTTTTAATATTTGTCATGAATCCTTTGCAAGCAATGACTGTCTAAAGTCTGTAACCCAAGGACATCACCAAAGGCTGGGTTTTCTCCTTTGTTATGCAGGCCCTTTTTGGGGGGGTCTTTCTGCCATTAATTTGTCTTCAGCAAGGGAAATGCATGCTCGACCATGTTGGGATAAGGTGAATGACTTGCCTATTGCAGAGTATTTAACTTAATTTCCTTAAAATACTCCTCTTTCAGATTTCAGTATCATCTGTACATGAATGATACTCAAATCTATCTATTGTCATCATCTGTGTGTCCGTGCCACTAAATACCTTTCTGCCATTTCATCTTGGATGTCATCTCACCACCTCAAACTTAATATTTCCAATTCTGCGGTATACTGACGGCCAGCATCCCGGGCCATCGGTATTACATACTGATTCCTTCTTCCCAATTATGGACCCTATTCAGAAAGAGTTGCAGATTCTGCAAAAAAGCAGAAGCTACAATTGCTTCTAAATCATGCTGGCAGCATTACGGTGTTGCTAGGGGGTGGTCAGGCCAATGCAGGCGTGGCTGGACTGTTTTGGGGGGGTGGCTGTAACAGTCCAGCCACACCCAGTGCAGGGCAACGCCACCCAGCATTCTAAATTTCAACCCTCGATGCAATCGCAAAACAATTGCAATTGCATAGCTGAGTCCAGAATGAATGAAGACCACTGGCATACTCAGCTATGCTGCATATGCAGGCGGTCCACCACAATTTTCTTCATGGGATTGGCTGTGTGTGATGTCATGCAGCCACCCCAAAAACAGTACAGCCACGCCTGCATTAGCCTGACCACTCCCCCACAATACTGTAATGCTGCCCCACCCCCGACAGGTGCCGATGTCATACATACTGTTATTGCATCCTTCAGGGTTGCGATCAGGGCCCGATGGTATTCACCCAAGGGTTCTAATGGAGCTTCACTCTGAACTGGCAAAACCGCTATCTTTGATCTTTAAGGATTCAGTTATATCAGGTATGGTTCCCAAAGACTGGCATATAGCGGAAGTAGTGCCTATATTCAAAAAGGGAAGTAAAGCTGAACCAGGTAATTATAGACCAGTTAGTCTTACATCTATAGTGGGGAAAGTATTGGAAGGTATTCTAAGAGATAGTATTCAGAAGTTCCTTGAAGTCAATAAGGTCATTAAAAGGAATCAACATGGGTTTATGAAGGACAGATCCTGTCAAACCAACTTACTTGGCTTTTATGTAACAGTAAGCGCAAACCTAGATCAGGGTAAAGACGTGGATGTAATCTTTTTAGACTTTGCCAAAGCGTTCGATACTGTACCACACATGAGACTTATCTACAAGCTACAAGAATCAGGGCTAGGAAGCACAATATGCACTTGGGTCAAAAACTGGTTAGATAACAGGGAGCAGCGCGTTGTGGTTAATGGATCTTTTTCAACTTGGACTGAAGTGCTAAGTGGTGTGCCGCAAGGCTCAGTATTAGGACCGCTATTGTTCAATATTTTCATTAACGACCTAACAGAAGGTCTAGAGACCATGATGTCAATTTTTGCAGATGATACCAAATTGTGTAAGGCTATAAATACAGAGGAGGATGCAGAGTCTCTTCAGAATGACTTAGTTAAATTAGAAGCATGGGCAGCCAAATGGAGAATGCGCTTCAACACAGACAAGTGTAAGGTAATGCACTGTGGTAACAAGAACAAAAATTACACCTACCTACTAAATGGGGTAAAATTAGGGGATTCTGTACTGGAAAAGGACTTAGGTGTCCTCATAGATAGCAAGCTAAGCAGTAGTACCCAAAGTAGGACTGCAGCAAAGAAGGCTAATAAGATATTAGCATGCATAAAACGGGGTATTGATGCTAGGGACGAGAGTATTATACTCCCGTTATATAAATCACTAGTGAGGCCACACCTTGAATACTGTGTACAATTCTGGGCACCGTACTACAAAAAGGATATCCTGGAGCTTGAAAAGGTACAGAGGAGGGCGACCAAACTAATTAAGGGCATGGAGACGATGGAATACAAGGAAAGGCTTGAAAGACTAGGCATGTTTACATTGGAAAAGCGGAGACTAAGAGGGGATATGATCAACATCTACAAATATATAAGGGGACAATACACAGATCTTGTGCGGGACCTGTTTTTGGTTAGATCAACACAGAGGACTCGTGGACACTCGCTCAGTTTAGAGGAGAGGAGATTCCGCACAATACGGCGTAAAGGCTTTTTCACGGTAAGGACAATACGTGTTTGGAATTCCCTGCCCGAGGGAGTTGTAATGGCGGAATCTGTCAACACCTTTAAGAATGGGTTAGATAAATTCCTAATGGATAAGGATATCCAGGGGTATGGTGCATAGTCATGCATTATAGTTACTATAAATAGGGATAAAATGCAGCGGCTGACAGCAGCATCAGTCAGAAATTTTAGTCAAATCATCATGCATAGGAGACCACAAATAGGTTGACCTCGATGGACAATTGTCTTTTTTCAACCTCAGATACTATGTTACTATGTTACTATGTTACTATGATCACACTATGAATGCACTCGTGTGTGCTGTGCGCCCACAGCACATATGCAGTTTGTCAAAAATCGTTCACTTGTCATTTTCAGCAAACAGCGATCCGAGCTGAATGAGGGCCTACATCCCCTCTATACAGTCTACATATAACCTCACATGTATTGTCTTTATTCACATTCATGTCCTCCTGACCCCAGATCAACATTGCTGTGTGACTGTATCACACAGCCCATTAAGAACCTTGCATTCTGCCAGAACCATTTTGCAATAGGTAGCACCTATTCCTTTTATATCAATGCCTATTTCCCTATAGATCCAGCATTCCCAATCTTAGTCCTCAAGGCACACTAACAGTCAAGGGTTTAATGGAAGCCATGCTTGAGCACAGGTGACTTAATTATTACCTTTGATTTAACCATCTGAGCTGAAGCCTGGATATCACTAAAACCTGCACTGTTAGTGTGCCTTGAGGTCCAAGGTTGGGATTGACTGCTATAGATTGTAAGCTTGCAAGCAGGGCCTTCCTACCTCTATGTTTGTCTGTTATTACCAAGTTTTGTTCTATTATTGCTATTCCAATAGTAATGCGCAACAGAATACGATGCACTATATAAGAAACTGTTACTAAATAAATAAATGATTGAAAAAAATCTCCTCGGTTGCTTTTGCAACTGTGATGTGCTGTTCAGTAAAAAAGTTGAATTTGCCTAAATATATCCCTATACAATTAAGGATTCATACAGCTGCTTCAGTCTGCTGTCACATCATCAACCAACACTAGTCATACCGTGTCAATAAATAAAATAAATAAATATGTGTCAGCGTCCAAATATATATTACTTAACTTTAGTGCATATTGCTCTTGTTGAACTATATGATCCAGTCAACCAGCAATGTTGAGCATTGTACTGTATGGTGTTAGAAAAAGCAGCCATGTAAGGTTATGGATTACCTAGCTTATGAAGTTTATGTGGATGGTAAGGAATTTCATAAGTTTGCCGAAGTGGTTTAAAGGCTATAAGAAGTCTTATTATGCGAGGGAGGGAATTCCTCTGAGTGGGTACAGCCTAAAAAGTGACTGTGGATGACAGGTGAAGATCTCTCGCAGAGGGAAAGGGTTAAGTTTGAAGATATTTTGATATAATCAAATAGATGTATGTATGTAGTATGTAGGAACTGAAAGATCTCAGCAGTAGAAGTTAAACATTTTATGAAGTTACTCAATCATTAAGAAATACTATCTTCCAAGTGTGATGTTTGGTTGGAGGTTCACCTAACAAGAGGCTATGGATGTTTAATGACAAAAACGTGAATGTGACAGAATATGCACATAGGGACTAATTCAGACTCGGTTGCTGCTGTGCATTTTTGCACAGCGGATGATCAGGTCTGAACTGCGCATGATTGACAGGCAGATGCATTCAGTGGGCAGGAGGGGGCGGGCCGGCAGCGTTGGGCCACCGTTTTGGTGGTGCGGTCTGGGTAGTGCAGGCGTGCCAGGGCCGTGCAGGGGGCAGGAAGCGCCGGCTGCATGACTTTACACGCAGCCGCTGTGACCCAGAGAGCGACGGGTAGCTCCTTACAAGCTACTCTTCAGGTAAAAAAGCATTGCTGCGGTGCAATGTTTTTGTCATGTGCGGCAGGGGGAGGGCCATACATGCGGGGCAGACTAGCCCTGTGCTGGGCGTCCCCCCGCATGTCAGGGTGGCTGATCTTGTCTGAGTTAGCCCCATAGTTTGGCCCTTTAAATCCTTTGGAATCTAGCTATCACATACATAGCACCTATTAATGTATATACCAATTTATTCCTACAATGCTACTATATACAGTATTGACGTTTTATTCAATCATGTATTTTCCATAGTTTTGTTTAAAAATGTGCTTTCGTGAAAAATAAAAACAATATCAAAACAGCTAGACATTAATTTTTGCCAAACTCCAAGTACATGCAGAAACTGAAATAGTTCTCATTTTCGTATCATAGCTGTATTTATCTATTTTCTGGACAAATAACAAAGTAATATGTATTGTTTGTGTAAAATGCAAATCACATAGAACAAAGCATTTGGTTTAAACTATTATCTACAGGCCCTATGGCTGAAAGCATATATCTTTCTCAACTGATTTAAAAGGAAATGAAGAATGTTGTTTTGTCTTTGCCTGTGATAAGACATTACAGCTGAAAGAGATAGGGCAAATCCCTAAGATCAACAGATGGTGGCATAGAGAATTACTGTCACACAAAGAAAAATAATATTAACTGTCTGCAGTTGATACAACACATGTAGAGAAAACCTGGCAAGAAATTGGCCATAATTGGCACTCCTACCAGGTACTGTACTTTAACTATAAACAGTAAAAAAAAAAAACCCTCAAATTTCAGAGAAATTAATTATATTAGGAAAATTAGCATGCAGCTGTAGAAGACACAATGGGGGTGATTCAGAGTTGATCGCAGCAGCAAATTTTTAGCAGTTGGGCAAAACCATGGGATCATTCTATCGCTCGCTGTAGTTTATCGCAGTGCAGCGATTGGGTCGAAACTGCGCATGTGCCGGCGCCACAGTGCGCCGGCGCATGCCAGATGGCCAAAGGCCATCGTTGCCTAGCGATCGCCTCTGCCTGATTGACAGACAGAAGCGGTCGCTTGGCGGGAGGGGGCTGGACGGCGGCATTAAGCCGCCGTTTAAGAGGTGCGGTCCGGCCAACGCAAGCGTGGGTGGACCGATGGGGGGGCAGGCCACAGCGGCTGCGTGACGTCACACGCAGCCGCTGCGACCCAGGGCAGCGAAGAGGTTCTCCTGTCCAGCCGCAGGATCTGTGCTTGCCGGGAGTTACTCCTCAAATGCAAAAGCATTGACGCCGTGCGATGCTTTCGCATTTCTGAGCATGTCTGAGTGCCTGATCATAGCTGTGCTAAATTTAGCACAGCTACGATCAACTCGGAATGGCGCCCCATGTGCACTGCAGGTGCGGCAGATATAACATTTGCAGAGAGTTAGATTTGGGTGAGTTAATTTGTTTCTGTGCCGGGTAAATACTGGCTGCTTTATTTTTACACTGCAATTTAGAATTCAGTTTGAACACACCCCACCCAAATCTAACTCTCTCTGTACATTTTATATCTGCCCTCCTGCAGTGCACATGGTTTTGCCCACCTGGTAACAAATTTGCTGCTGGGATCAACTCTGAATTAGGCCCATTGTACGAATAAATACAAAGATAAAAATTATCTTCTTTTTATTTTATGAAAATCAATTTATATATGTTTACTGGATTGCTAAACATGGTCCATGGCAGAAATGATCAAAGATTATGGGGGTAATTCCAAGTTGATCGCAGCAGGATTTTTGTTAGCAATTGGGCAAAACCATGTGCACTGCAGGGGAGGCAGATATAACATGTGCAGAAAGAGTTAGATTTGGGTGGGGTGTGTTCAATCTGCAAATTAATTTGCAGTGTAAAAATAAAGCAGCCAGTATTTACCCTGCACAGAAATAAAATAGCCCACCCAAATCTAACTCTTTCTGCACATGTTATATCTGCCTCCCCTGCTGTGCACATGGGCCCTCATTCCGAGTTGTTCGCTCGGTAAAAATCTTCGCATCGCAGCGATTTTTCGCTTAGTGCGCATGCGCAATGTCCGCACTGCGACTGCGCCAAGTAAATTTGCTATGCACTTAGTAATTTTACTCACGGCTTTTTCATCGGTATGGCGATCGTAATGTGATTGACAGGAAATTGGTGTTACTGGGCGGAAACAGGCCGTTTTATGGGCGTGTGGGAAAAAACGCTACCGTTTCCGGAAAAAACACAGGAGTGGCCGGAGAAACGGAGGAGTGTCTGGGCGAACGCTGGGTGTGTTTGTGACGTCAAACCAGGGATGACAAGCACTGAACTGATCGCAGATGCCGAGTAAGTCTGAAGCTACTCAGAAACTGCTACGAGGTGTGTAATCGCAATATTGCGATTACTTCGTTCGCAATTTTAAGATGCTAAGATTCACTCCCAGTAGGCGGCGGCTTAGCGTGAGCAACTCTGCTAAAATCGCCTTGCTCGCGAACAACTCGGAATGACCTCCATGGTTTTGCCCAATTGCTATCAAAAATCCTGCTGCGATCAACTTGGAATTACCCCCTATGTTTGGTAAGCAGTGTGTGCCCATGATTGGATGCTTATAAAACGCAAGTAGATTTGCCCAAATACTCCAGTAAGTATGCCAGCATACACTGTGGCATACATAGAAATTTTTCTCCCCCAAGCCAAAATATTCTCTGGCGCTCCCCCTTAATTGCCACTAGTAAAGTGATGAATCTGTGCGCGCCGCAAAACAGGGGCGTGACCTTGCTGAAATGGGTGTGGATTTGCATAAAGGGGGGTGGCATTGCAGGGAAAGACTACCTTATACCCCAGTTTTGCAACCTGCATGCCCAGATGTTGGCCACCAGAGGAAAAAATAATAATCCTGATTCATGCCCCTTACATTATTAGTAATTTTTCCTCCTGATAGTAATGTCTAGTAAACATTATGCCACATACTGCAATGGCCCTTAGACATTATGCCACACACAATAATGCCCATTACACAATATGCCACGCACTGTAATGCCCCTGACATATAATGCCACACACCGTAATGCCTGTGACACATTATGCCACTCATCGCAATGCCCATTATACATTATGCTACACACTGCAATGTCCCTGAGACATTATACCACATACCACAATGCCCGTGATATAGTATACCACACACCGTAATGCCTGTGGCACATTATGACAAACACCGCAATGTCCGTGATACATTATGCCACACACCGCAATGCCCATTACACATTAAGCCCTACAGTAAGGCTTCTAATCACTTTTAAATTACCTGCTCTTTGTCATGGGTTTCATTCTCTTGGTTCCATGCACGGTGCCAGGGGTTTTCATGCTCAGGGTGTCATGCTCGTTGCCTGGGGTTTCATGTGCTAGGTGTTATGCTTGTTGCCAGGAGTATCTTGTGCTGGGTGTCAAGCTTGTTGCCAGGGGGTTTCATGCACTGGGTGTCATGCTTGTTGCTAGGGGGTAATGCTTGCTGCCAGGGATTTCATGAGCTGGGTGTTGTGCTTGTTACCAGAAGATAATTCTTGTTGCTAGGGCTGTGCTCCCAGTGCCACATATGCCAACAGTGACAGATATTCCCCCACAGTGCCAGAGAAAAATATACCCCATAGTGCCAGAAACACATAAGCTCCCAGTGACACATATGCCCCCACAGTACCAGATACACATATGCCTCCATTGCCAAATATGCCCCCCAGTGCCAGAATACACATATGCCCCCCCCAGTGCTAGCTATACATATGCCCACAGTGCCCGGTACACACCCATCCCCCGCTGCTGTGCGGGAAGGAGGGTACAATCTGTGAGTCCAGGAAGGAGCTGGAGGGCACAGTGCGCGCCTCTCCTGTGTCTGTCCTGTGTCTCCAGCGGCATGTCTGTCAAATGAAGTGCCAGTTCATGAGCCAATCAGAGCTCATTGGCCGGCAGCTGTGGCTCCTGATTGGCTACTGGTCTGTGAGCTCTGATTGGCTCACGAACCAGCACTTGATTTGACAGACATGCCGCTGCCGCTGGAGACCCAGGAGGGACACAGTAGAGGCGCGCTGTGCCCTCCGGCTCCTTCCCAAACTCACAGCAGCAATCAGTTGCGGCACCCCCCAGCAGCCCTGCACCTCCAAGCCTCCGCAGTGGCTGCGGGGTGGGAGTTACACCACTGAGCATACAGTACTAGACATGATGCTGACTGGAAGCTAATGAGCCTTGCTGTCAAGTACATCTGTTTCACTACAATATGCTGTTTTCAGGGAATTACTGTTAAGATTTTAACTCTATATCCTAATACAGTAGAATTTCACTAAAGTCAAACTTAAGCATTAAAATATTATGCAGTATAAATTAAATTGTGTGATAAATTAAATTTAGAAGTAGTCAACAAAGGCTAAAAATGGGGAAGGACTACATATTGAGTTGAATGAACAATGCATCTGCTTATAGCATCCATTAGTAAAAGTTAATCTTAATAACAGAATAGGATCTGCAAGATCATTAACAAGAGAAAGATGAAAAAAATACACAACCTTAAATACAAACCTTTAATACATACAACAACCTTAATCATGCACATTTGCAAAGCAGGACAAATGCTGTTTTGTAAATTGTTTAATTCAGTGGTGTCACAACTGAGGGCCTGAGCTGACGGGAGGCAGCCTCAGTTGTAGGGGCTGAGATGTACCGAAACCTGGGAGGTTGTATCAGACCCCAGGACATGTAAGTAACATGAATAATAACTGCCCGAAGGCGTGACCACTACAACTTGGATAAAAGTCAATGATGTTTATTATGACAACTCCGCAACACAGCAGCAGTAAAAGAAAACGTAAAAGTCAGCAAATAATAAATACAGTTCCTGGGTACTACAGGATGGCAGGAGCCACAGGGCACTGGTAGTGTGAGATAGTTCTTATGATCTTCTAGATGGAAAGTCCTTACCAGGCCCGACTGTAGCAATGGAGATAACCCAGGATTGTGCCAGCTGATGTTCCAGGAAAAGCTGGGTTGCCGAAGGTAAAACAGCTGCTGTGGACACTGGCTGGAACCAGACTGCTGTCAGCACGGAGTGGACACTGGCCGGAACCAGTCAAACAATAGATGAACTTGGGAGCGATGAAATATGAACTGAAATGCAGAACTTGAGAGCGGAGAAATAATAATACCGGTGGAGAGTGGTAAAGTGTAGAAAGGACACCGGCCCTTTAAGGGAAGCTGTACTCTGCTGGAAGCTGAGCTGGAAGCAGGTAATGCTGTAGCTGGAAACAGATGAATCCACAATGGATTGGAGAGTCAGGCTACACCGCAGGTGGAATGCTGGTGCGGGTCTCTATGGTGGAAGTCTTGAGACAGGAGCTGGAACCTGGAAGACAATCACAGGAGAGAGACAAACAGGAACTAGGTTTGACAACCAAAGCACTGACGCCTTCCTTGCTCAGGCACAGTGTATTTATACCTGCAGCAAGGAAGGGATTGGCTAGGCAATTATGCAGATTAACAATACTGACAACAGATTGGAGGAAATGATCAGCTGACAGAATCCAAGATGGCTGCGCCCATGCAGACACTTGGAGGGAAGTTTGGTTTGTAATCCATGTGGTAATGAAAACAGTAATGGCGGCGCCGGCCACTGGAGACAGGAGACGCCAGGCTGACAAGTGCACATCCAACCACGCGGACACAGCGGAGGCCGCGGCTGACGTAATCGCCACTCTGACACTCTGCATGCAGAAGCTCAGGGACGGCGGCGGAGGCCGCGGGAGACGCCATGCCAGATGTAATAAGGCGTTACTGTGACAGCGTCTCAGAGAGACAGGAGAGGATGCAGGAATGTGAACATTAGGATAACAGATGGGATCCGGTCCTGAAGCGCTGAGCCAGCCTTAGGAGGCATCTGATGGGTAAGAAATGGCGTCCAGATACCCGGATCGTGACAGCACCCCCCCCTTTAGGAGTGGCCCCAGGACACTTCTTTGGCTTTTGAGGAAACTTGGAATGGAATCTCCGGACCAAGGCAGGAGCATGGACATCAGAAGCATTGGTCCATGAACGTTCCTCAGGGCCGTAACCCTTCCAGTCAATAAGATACTGTAGTTGACCGTAACGGTGACGTGAGTCCAGGATCTTGGCCACTTCATACTCAACGCCTCGTTGAGTTTGGACTTTCGGAGTTGGAGGAAGTGAGGAATGAAACCGATTCAAGATCAGCGGTTTCAACAGGGAAACATGGAATGTCCTGGGTATTTTTAAGAAGGGAGGCAACTGGAGTCTGTAAGCAACAGGATTGATGACTTGTTCAATCTTGAAAGGACCGATATAGCGAGGTGCAAACTTCATACTAGGAACTCTTAACCTCAAATTCTTCGTGGATAACCATACCCGATCACCCACCTTGAGAGCAGGAACTGCTCGACGCTTCTTATCCGCAAACTTCTTGTACCTGAACGATGCCTTGAGCAGAGCTGATCGTACGCTCTTCCAGATATTGGCAAACTGATGCAAGGTGATATCCACTGCGGGAACAGAAGTTGCTGGAAGCGGTTGGAACTCAGGGACTTTAGGGTGGAATCCAAAGTTGGTGAAGAATGGTGTTGAAGAAGATGAAGAATGATACTGGTTGTTATGACAGAACTCGGCCCAGGGAAGTAATTGAACCCAGTCATCTTGAGAGGAGGACACATAGATGCGGAGGAAGGCCTCCAAGTCCTGATTCACCCTCTCAGTTTGACCATTGGTCTGAGGATGGTAAGCCGTGGAAAACTTTAGCTTGACTTGGAGGACTTGACATAAACTTCGCCAGAATTTGGCTGTGAATTGAACTCCTCGATCTGAGATAATTTCTTCAGGAAGACCGTGGAGTCGGAAGATCTCTTGTATGAATACTTGAGCCAACTTGGAAGCTGACGGAAGACCGGTGAGAGGAATGAAGTGTGCCATCTTGGTGAACCGGTCAACTACCACCCAGATGGTATTGAACTTGTTGCACATGGGTAAGTCTGTAATGAAATCCATCGACAAGTGGGTCCATGGTCGACGGGGAACGGATAGTGGAACCAGTTGCCCCGCAGGCGACTGGCGGGATACTTTATGTTGGGCACACTTTGGGCAAGATGCAATAAACTCCAAGACGTCTTTTTTCAGAGTTGGCCACCAATAGGACCTAGAGATAAACTCCAGGGTTTTTTGGATACCTGTATGTCCGGCAAAACGGGAAGCATGGGCCCAATGCATGAGCTTCTTCCTTAGCATCGGCTTCACAAAACTTTTCCCTGATGGGGGCGTAGAGTCCATCCCTACCGTGGAGAATGCCAACGGATTTATAATAGGATGCTTGTCTGAAGACTCTGACTCATTTTCTTGCTCCCATGAGCGGGAAAGGGCATCGGCCTTGCGATTCTGAGAGCCCGGACAGAACTGGAGTTTAAAGTCGAACCTGGAAAAGAAAAGTGCCCATCTGGCCTGACGAGGGTTGAGACATTGTGCGCCCTTCAGGTATAAAAGGTTCTTGTGGTCTGTAAGTATGGTGATTAAATGAGAAGCTCCCTCCAACAGATACCTCCACTCTTCTAGAGCGAGCTTGATGGCTAGCAACTCCTGGTCGCCAATGGCATAGTTGCGCTCAGCTGGGGAGAACTTCCGGGAGAAGAAACTGCAAGGATGTAAATGGCCATCTTTAGCCCTCTGAGATAACACCGCTCCTACTCCAACGGAGGAGGCATCCACCTCTAGGATGAAAGGAGAGTCGATGTCAGGCTGTTTCAGGACAGGCGCAGAGATGAACCTCTGTTTTAAAAGATGAAAAGCTTGCATGGCTTCTTCAGACCACTTGGACGGGTTAGCACCCTTCTTGGTGAAAGCAGTAATAGGCGCCACAATGGTGGAAAAGTCTCGTATAAACTTTCGGTAATAATTGGCGAACCCTAAGAACCTCTGGACCCCTTTGAGGGTTAAGGGTACCGGCCAATTCTGAATTGCTTGTAGTTTCTCAGGATCCATCTCTAGTCCGGAACCGGACACAATGTACCCTAGAAACGGAATGGACTTGACTTCAAAGACGCATTTTTCTAATTTGCAATAGAGATGATTGACACGGAGACGGGACAGAACCTCTTTAACCCAAAAACGATGTTCCTCTAAATCGTTGGCAAAAATGAGGATATCGTCTAGATAGACCACGACATTACGGTATAGAATGTCTCTGAAGATCTCATTGACAAAATGCTGGAAGACAGCTGGAGCATTGCTCAATCCGAAGGGCATGACGAGGTACTCATAATGTCCGTCACGGGTGTTAAAGGCGGTCTTCCACTCGTCACCCTCACGGATCCGGATGAGATTGTATGCACCTCGCAAGTCCAGCTTTGTAAAGATGGTAGCTCCGCTAACTCTGTCAAAGAGCTCAGTAATCAGGGGTAAAGGATAACGGTTCTTGATGGTAATGTCGTTCAAACCTCTGTAGTCGATGCACGGCCGCAGACCACCATCTTTCTTTTTTACAAAAAAGAAGCCTGCGCCGGCTGGGGAAGAAGAAGGTCGAATGAACCCCTTTGCTAGGTTCTCTTTAATGTATTCCTCCATAGAATGCGTCTCAGGCAGAGACAACGGATAAGTTCGGCCTCGAGGTGGAACCTTCCCTGGAACGAGATCAATCGGGCAGTCCCATTCTCTATGAGGAGGAAGGATATCAGCAGAAGCTTTACTGAACACATCCGTGAAATCTTGATATGGAGGAGGTGGAACATCAGATGACCTGGGGGAGGAAGAACAGACAGGCAATACTTTAAACAAACATGTCTCTGCACAGGAGGAACCCCATGCCAGGATTTGCGTAGTCGTCCAATCAATTGTAGGATTGTGAAGACGGAGCCATGGAAGGCCCAGGACCACAGGATGTGTGGCTCTTGGAATCACTAAAAGTGAAATAAGTTCGGAATGAAGAACTCCCACTCTCAGACGAACTGGTAGAGTCCTTAGAGCAATAACAGTATCAAAAATTTTACTGCCATCCACGGCAGTTAAGGAAAAGGAGGAAGGAAGTCTCTCGGTGGGTAGGGACCACCGTTTAACATAGGCTTCAGTAATAAAGTTCCCAGCTGCTCCGGAATCAAGGAGGGCAATGACGTTCCGATAACGTTGAGCAACTTGAAGCGAGACTGGGAGATTACAATCATGAGGAGATGGAGAGGAGATCATTACTCCTAGCCGGCCCTCTCCTGGGCGAGCTAGGGTTTGGAGTTTTCCCGGACGTTCGGGACAGGCATTGATGGTGTGAGACGGAGCTGCACAGTAAAGACAAAGAGACTCAGAGAGGCGTCTTCGGCGCTCAGCAGGAGTTAAACGGGAACGGACAATTTGCATGGGCTCATCTTTAGATGGTGACAGTTGACGAGGAGGAGGAGCAGAAGATTTTGGAGCAGATGATCTTCCACGCTCAGTTGCTCTCTCTCTGAAACGTAAATCAACTTTCGTGCAGAGTGAGATTAGCTCATCTAACTTAGAAGGTAAGTCTCTGGTAGCTAACTCATCTTTAATAAGCTCAGATAAGCCATGCCAGAATGCAGCATACAGGGCCTCGTCGTTCCATGCCAGTTCGGATGCCAGGATCTGGAACTGTATCAGATATTGTCCTACAGTACGTGACCCCTGGCGTAAACGGAGAATCTCGGATGAAGCTGAGGTTACCCGGCCTGGCTCGTCGAAGATGCGCCTGAATGTTGACACGAATGCAGTGTAAGAAGATAGCAGGGTGTCGGACCTCTCCCATAACGGTGATGCCCAGTCAAGGGCGGAGCCACTGAGAAGGGAGATAATGTAGGCAATTTTTGTACGGTCACTGGGAAAATTGCCAGGTTGTAGCTCAAACTGAATCTCACACTGGTTGAGAAATCCTCTGCAGAATCTTGGAGATCCGTCAAATTTTGCTGGCGTTGGAAGATGAAGACGTGGAGCAGAAATGGGTAAGGTGGGTGGGGTTATAACTGGAGTCACTGTGGTTGACGCACCAGATGCGCCTGATCCACGGAGAGTTGTCTGAATCCCATCCAGCCGAGTAGAGAGATCCTGGAGACAGCGGATGATGTGGCCCTGTGCAGCCTCCTGATGTTCTAGTCGGGCTGCCAGTTCTTGCATCGGCCTGGCCGCTTGATCCTGGTCTCCGGCTGGATTCATTAGGTCAGTGCTTACTGTCACAACTGAGGGCCTGAGCTGACGGGAGGCAGCCTCAGTTGTAGGGGCTGAGATGTACCGAAACCTGGGAGGTTGTATCAGACCCCTGGACATGTAAGTAACATGAATAATAACTGCCCGAAGGCGTGACCACTACAACTTGGATAAAAGTCAATGATGTTTATTATGACAACTCCGCAACACAGCAGCAGTAAAAGAAAACGTAAAAGTCAGCAAATAATAAATACAGTTCCTGGGTACTACAGGATGGCAGGAGCCACAGGGCACTGGTAGTGTGAGATAGTTCTTATGATCTTCTAGATGGAAAGTCCTTACCAGGCCCGACTGTAGCAATGGAGATAACCCAGGATTGTGCCAGCTGATGTTCCAGGAAAAGCTGGGTTGCCGAAGGTAAAACAGCTGCTGTGGACACTGGCTGGAACCAGACTGCTGTCAGCACGGAGTGGACACTGGCCGGAACCAGTCAAACAATAGATGAACTTGGGAGCGATGAAATATGAACTGAAATGCAGAACTTGAGAGCGGAGAAATAATAATACCGGTGGAGAGTGGTACAGTGTAGAAAGGACACCGGCCCTTTAAGGGAAGCTGTACTCTGCTGGAAGCTGAGCTGGAAGCAGGTAATGCTGTAGCTGGAAACAGATGAATCCACAATGGATTGGAGAGTCAGGCTACACCGCAGGTGGAATGCTGGTGCGGGTCTCTATGGTGGAAGTCTTGAGACAGGAGCTGGAACCTGGAAGACAATCACAGGAGAGAGACAAACAGGAACTAGGTTTGACAACCAAAGCACTGACGCCTTCCTTGCTCAGGCACAGTGTATTTATACCTGCAGCAAGGAAGGGATTGGCTAGGCAATTATGCAGATTAACAATACTGACAACAGATTGGAGGAAATGATCAGCTGACAGAATCCAAGATGGCTGCGCCCATGCAGACACTTGGAGGGAAGTTTGGTTTGTAATCCATGTGGTAATGAAAACAGTAATGGCGGCGCCGGCCACTGGAGACAGGAGACGCCAGGCTGACAAGTGCACATCCAACCACGCGGACACAGCGGAGGCCGCGGCTGACGTAATCGCCACTCTGACACTCTGCATGCAGAAGCTCAGGGACGGCGGCGGAGGCCGCGGGAGACGCCATGCCAGATGTAATAAGGCGTTACTGTGACAGCGTCTCAGAGAGACAGGAGAGGATGCAGGAATGTGAACATTAGGATAACAGATGGGATCCGGTCCTGGAGCGCTGAGCCAGCCTTAGGAGGCATCTGATGGGTAAGAAATGGCGTCCAGATACCCGGATCGTGACAAGTGGTTCTCCAGAACCCGTAAGAGTTAATTTTTTTTCTGGATTTCTGTATGTAGGAATAGAGTGGATAATTACTAGAGATATGTGCCGGCCCCAAAGATTTGGATTTAGATTCATCGGCGGGATTTGGATTTGCCAAACATCCGTGATGGGATTTGGGTTTGGATTTTTTTCCAAAATTTACAAAAAATGCCAAAATCACATAATTTTTGAATATTTTTTGGCCCTAGAGTATTATTAACCTCAATAACATTAATTTCCAGTCATTTGCAGACAATTTTGACCACCTTAATGCTCACAATGTTGTTTTCAGACACTTTAGGTCAAAGTCTGCTGGCTGGTTACTTACTATTAGGCGACAGAGCAGCGGCACAAACAGATGGCAGTTTGTAGCATATCTATGAAACACTGCCACACAGCAGTGGGATAAATGAACTGTACTGCAAGATGGAATTGTCCTTGGACCCTACCACCCACCCTTATGTTGGATATTAAACAGGACATGCACACTTGAACAAACCAATCATTTCAGGGACAAGGACTGCCACACTTGTGGCTGAAGTTATTGGTTTGTTTGGACCCTTCAAAAAACAAGCTACCAATTGCCTTAAAGAAACAGCTCTACAGTGTCTAAAAGATGTCAACACCACTGCCATACTCATCAGTGTGTACATCCTCCTCATCATCATACAATATTAATTCCTCCCCGCTGGAATCCCCATTGCAGATGTCTCTGTATTTCGATGTAATTGCTGGGACAGGTCTTCCGAGTGGAATTTCCAGTTCATTTTGATGAACATCATCTTTTCCACATTTTGAGGAAGTAGCCTCCTACACCGTTCACTCACAAGGTTCCCAGCTGTGCTGAAAACTCTCTCTGAGTACACACTGGAGGGTGGGCAACTTAAGTAATACAAAGCCAGTTTGTACAAGGGCCTACATATTGACTTTTTTTCTTTCCAGTATGCCAAAGGACTCTGTAACATGCCTACTTTTACGGTGTTGTGAAAGTAATCCTCCACCATTCTTTAGATGTTGACCATATCAGACGGAGTTATGGTAGAGGTGTCCTTACTGGGAAATTCATCTAGACCCAACCAAGGGTCAAATGTAATAGAGTGGGAGTATCAAAAAGTGAGAGATTTGTAAAGGTTTGCAGTTTTTTTTAAAGTGGCACTCATTTACACAGCAAGATCAACTTGGTTTTGCAGTGTAAATGATTGCCACTTTAAAAAAAACTGAAAAACCTTATCAAATCTCTCACTTTCTGAAACTCTCACTTTATTACATTTGTACCAAGATGTCAAAATGGTCCTTGGACTGCTCTGCATCCCCACTAGGTTTTTTGGGAAAACATAGTTTTTTCCTGGCTGTTTTGGAAGAAATTGAAGGAGGAGACATCACTTCAGCTGCCAACTTGCTCACCAGAAGCTATTTACATCTCTTAAGATCTGTGTCATTTGGAAAGAAAGACAACACATATGACTTGAACCTACTATCAAGCACGGTTGCCAAAGCATAGTGATCTGATTTCAAGATATTGTCAACCCTTGTATCCTCGCTTAGCAGAAAAAGAGCATGATCTACAAGTCCAGCATATTTTGCAGATTTGCCTTGTTTTATCTCCTTCAATTTCTCCAGTTGTTTTTCCAAAAGCCTAATTAGGGGAACCACTTGGCTTAAGCTAGTAGTGTCAGAACTGATTTCACAGGTGGCTACTTCAAAGGGTTTGAGCACGTTGCACAATACAGAAAGTAATTTCCAGTGTGCTGGGCTGAGGTACATACCACCCCCTCCTCTTCCAAAGTCATAGCTTGTTGTATAGCTATGAATGGCTTTCTGTGGCACCTCCATACGCTGAAGCATATAAAGGGTGGAGTTCCACCTTGTCACCACCTCTTGCTTCAGTTGATGGAAGGGCAGAGTCAACTTTTCTTGCAGCTGCTGTAATCTCCTGCATACTGTTGCGGAATGACGAAAATGCCCCAAAATCTTTCGGGCCACAGACAGCATCTATTGCACGCCCCTGTCGTTTAAAAAAAATGTTGAACCTCCAGGCTTATTGTGTGAGCAAAACAGGGGATGTGTTGGAATTCACCCAGCTGTAATGCTTTCATAATTATTGGCATTATCCGAAATTACAAATCGTGAGGAGTGTCCAAGTGGGTTAAGCCATGTCGCTATCACATCCCTTAGTTTCTCTAAGAGGTTATCAGAGGTACGCCTCTTAGTAAAGCCAGTAATATACAGACTAGCCTGCCTTTGAATGAGCTGGTGATGTTTGCTAAATAGTACTGCTGCTGCTGCTGAAGGTGATTCAACCAAATCATGGGCTGTCACACTCATATAATCTTTAGTTTGCCCACTCCCGCTTGTCCACATATCTGTGATTAGGCGGACATTGGCTACAATGGCATTTTTTAGGCCATGAATGAGGTTTTTCTTAACTTCCTGGTGCAGCCAAGGAATGTCCTTTCTGGTGAAATGGAACTGAGATGGGATTTGGTACCGTGGACACGCAGCCTCAATTAACTGCGTAAAGCCCACTGAATTGATGGCAGATATTGGACACAGATCTGTTATTATCATGGCATCAGTGATACGCTGTGCGACTTGGTGATCACTGACATACTTGTTTCTCCTTGCCAAGCATTGCTGAACAGTCAATTGTTTTTGAGAAATACGACTAGTACTAGCAGTTTTCTTGGTCCACTTCTGTGATGATGAACTACCCCCAGCAGCAGCAGCAGCAGCAGCAGAAACAGCATCAGCAGGACTTGCGCTTAAGGATTCTTCTGCGGAATTCTGGAAAGGGGAGGATTCACCTTGTATTAACAAATTGGTTTCATGACCATCTCTGGTCAAAACTGAGGCTATTGAGGTTGAGGATTAAGGTGTTGGGGGTGAAGATCGCAGGTGCTTGGTTCTAGTAGAGAGAAGGGAGACATTTGCTGCTGGACTGCTTGTTGTTATTTTCTTAGCACCAGTTTCTGACACCCTACACCTGCCACAAGCTTGCTGTAGATGATGTAATAAGGTGGAGGTTCATAAATGCTTAACGTCACTACCTCTACTTATTTTGTTTCCACAAAGGCTACAGATGGCTTGGCAAATGTTGTCAGGATTTGGATGAAAATAATTCCACACATAGGAGGTGGATTTGTTGGTCCGATGCCCAGGCATGACAATGGCTGTCTTATCATGGCCAAGAGATTCTTCCACTTGTGCCTGACTTATACACACAACATTCTCATTGTTATAATCAAGATCCTCATTAGTGCCATTGTCTGCTACACAAATACCCTCCTCATCCTCTTGTATCTCCCCAGTGGCATCTTCAACAGCTAGGTCACCAGCAATACTTTTGCTGCTCACCTCCACACATACAGAGGGTGCAGTAATGGTGGAAGGCAGCTTCTCTGAGAGTTTAGGCTCACACATGGGACTTGGGGATGCAATTGGACTCTCCTCAGGGATTTTTGACATTTCTGTTTCTGAAGTCCGCACAGTTTGTTTTGCTGCCTTAGTGGTTTTCAGTTTTTTTACACCTCTAAAGTCTAAGTGACAAGGGGGCAGATGTATTAACCTGGAGCAGGCATGAGGAAGTGATAAATCAGTGATATGTGCAAGGTGATAAAAGCACCAGCTAATCAGATCCAATATGTAAATTAACAGTTAGGATCTGATTGGCTGCTGCCTTTATCACCTTGCACATATCACTGGTTTATCACTTCCTTATGCCTTCTCCAGGTTAATATATCTACCCCAAGGTCTTTTATTGTCATAAGGGGCAGAACATGCCTCACTAACAGTTGCAGAATCATCAGTCATAAATATAGGCTAAGCTCTGAGTCTTTCCTTGCCACTGCGTGATGTGAATAGCATGTTTAAGTTTTTCTGCATGAACCAACTTTCTTTTTCTTACTGCTTGAGGTCTTTTTTTCTTTACCAGTTGTGTAAACGGTCTATGCCCTTGAGCATCAGCTTTAGTACTAGATGACATTAAATCAGCATCATGACAGGTGGAAGCAGCTGGAGCACTAGTATTTAATTCTGTAAACTGATTGTTATCCATTTTTGAATTCACAGATCACAATTCACAAATCAGGGGTGCAGTGCACACAAAAATGTAAAGACGAGCAAACAAATAATTTTTATTTGTTGTATTTTTTGGGGGGACGCAGATTTTGCCACACTGCATTGAGTCAGACTGCTTTTACACATGGTACTAAATGTAAGTAACTATGGTTTACTAGTTTCCATTTATTTTGCGCACAACAAACAATGTAAAAAAGCAACAAAAAAAAAGATTTTTGTTTGATTTTTTGGGGGGACGCACTGACACAGCCCTGATTGACCCGGACAGACCCTGATAGCCACTAACTGACAGCACTGTGCTGGACATCTGACACAGCCCTGATTGACCCTGACACACCCTGACAGCAATGTGATGGATGCACTGACCCACCTGATTGACCCTGACAGACCCTGATGGCCACTGACTGACATAACTGTGATGGATGTTCCACTTCTGCCAGAGTCCTAATTGACCCTGACAGACCCTGATGGCCAGTAACAGCAGAGACTCTTACAGCCTGCCCTGAAAAGGACAAATTGACAGCACCCCACAGCAGAGCTCCTCACAGTGTGGAAGTGTGCAGGAAAATGGCGGCAAGTCGTGTGACGTTGAGCCTTTATAGACTCAAAGTCTCGGGAGAAATCTGATGCTGGATGATGACGTTTGGCCTCTTGCACACTCTCGAGTTTGTTGTGAGGTCCGCGGGCTGGGCTCGCTAACTCTCGAGCCAGGCATGTCATTAGCGGATCTGATTCCACTGAATCAGTACCACCCATCTCCAATAATAACTGACCCAGGGGATATGTATTAAAGCTTGAGGAGAGATAAAGTACTAACCAAGCTACTTTAAATACTAACATATCAGCTTCTAACTGTCACATTACAGGCTGTGTTTGAAAATGACAGGAGCTGATTGCTTGGCACATTGTCTCTCTGCACTTTATCTCCTCCAAGCTTTGATAAATCTCCCCCTTATGCAATAGTCGTAACTCCTTTGTATGATTAAATAAATACCTAAACCTTTACCTTATGTTTTAAAATATATAAAAATATTAACCTATGTAGGGGACGCCCAATTTATATCAGAATGGGCATGATTAAAAAATTGTATTATTAACATATAGAGTCAAAATAATAAGGAAAGTTACAGCATATCACACTGTGTCTACAGAGCTTGCAATGCTGATGGATGGTCCCATGGGATCGGCATCGCAAGAAAAAACAGACTGTGCACACAGCCCCATATTGACTACGCCAGTGGTGCCAGGCTCAGGCTACATCACATAGGCAATGTTGGGTATTGAGTGCATCACACCAGGTGTATGAACCATTAGAATCAATTAATTCTGGTTTTGGAAGGTTTAAAAAGGAATCCCAAGGGGGTTGCGGCTGCGTGTGGTCTGTAGTGTGTTTAAATATGAGAAACATGCTATGCAAACTTTTCATTGCTGTGAGGTGGATGAAGTAAGAGAATTGATCCTATAATGACACCAGGCGATCTGGAGAGGCCTCACTTCCCCAGCATTCTACACTGGAGGTGTTTTCTTCCCTTCTTTTTATTTCTTGAAATTGTGATTACGTGTGTGACTATTTAAACTGTTAGAATTTTGTAAACTTTTTTTTGCAGCTATAAGCATTGAAGTTATTCATGACTTAAATACCATAATTTTAGTTCTGGTTCTGTGTTTTCTGACCCAAGACTCCAAGCGGCCCATGTTACCTATTTTTTAAATGTACATAATTGCATGTGCAGGTGAGATTAGAAGCTTGCCCTGGGCATGTCTCAAACAATTACTTCAGCTAGTAGCAGTGACCATGTTGATTAACCACACATGCTGAGGTAAACAGAAAGTGTCATGGGCGGCAATTCACAGATTGGCGTATCTGTAGGATTGGCGCACTGGGTAGCATGACAACCTATATGAGTACTATTGCTCTTTATCATTTCAGGACCATTCTCTTAGCAATACCATTGTGGTGTGGTAGATAGCTTATTATATATTTTTGCAAATGTGTGTTCACACATCTGAAGATTATGTTTGGAGCCAGACAACTAGGTCTTTGGGAGCAAATAGGATGTTTGCTCCCATACATTACTAAATTTTTGTTCAAACTAGCCAACTAATTGGCCGGTTGGAAAAATGATCTTTAAGATGTCTGTCCCATTACTTTTCTAGAGAACCTTTATCATTCAAGCCCCCACTGCTGCTAATAAAATGATTGCACTCCTTCCATTTTTGAAGAGAAAGAAAATTGCCACTGAACACTATAATAACAAACAATATTACAGCAGAGTAAACACATTTACATGCTGCAATACTGAGTGTTGAGTTTGAGGAATGACTGTCTTGTCCTAAACGTTACTGGCTCTTAAATTCCAGTTCTCTGCTTCCTCCAACAATGTGATGCTGTCAGTGAAAAGGAGCCAGTGAGAAAGAAGAATCATAGTCGAGATGAGCAAAGCCAGTAAGTATAAAAATGTAAACATGCCAGAGACAACTGATGGATGGGGGAGGGGTGAGCTAGCAGAGGGACCCACGGAAAGGGTTTGTGGCCTTGTGGAGGTGGGAGGAAGAACCGAATTGGGAAAACATTGCCAAGTCTGCCAAACATGCAAAACAATGTACATGCAATATGTACACTTTGAGAAACAGATGGATTTGGTGAAACAGGACAAGACTGTAAAAAGTTGTATTCCAGACACAGGATAGTAAATGTTGCTATGGTCTATGAAGCTGTGTGAAACTAACGTTTTGTGCAACACTAGTAGATTATTGCCTGGAAATCAATTTTGAAAGCTATTTACAATATAATCTGTTTGGCCTATAGTAAATAAATAAACAAGTCAATAAAGTTTTTATTGAACATTTTTTTCAGTATGAATGGTGACAGGTGCCCTTTTAGATACAATGTAGCCAAATTAAATTTGACTTGGGAATGAAATCAATAAAAGGGCCGATGCCAAACCACTGGAAGCAAATTTTATTGCCGCCTGCAACCAGGGAATGAGGGGATTCTCCAGTCCTCACTGGAAACAATCAGTAAGATAAATCCCTCCTCGAGCCCAAATTGTCCCAGTTGTCACAATTTGCATTGGAAGATGACTTTCCTATAGTGATTACATATGACTTGCACAAATGAATTCAAACTTTTACCACTTAACTGGCATTGTCAGATCACATGCGACTGCACCGCCACACTGTGTCTCCCAGTTTTTGATGAGGAGATCCGTTCTGCAGATGTGCATAAAATAATATTTAAATATAAAATAAAATTACTTTTTAAACCACATTAAATAAAAAAAATAAAAATAAAATAAAAACAAGTTTCTTAACGGGTTTGAAGAGAAAAATCATCAGTTAAGTGGTTAAATCTATATTGTGATAAAACTGTATAAAGACTAAGAATTTGTCTTGTCAAGTTCCATCACACACATTGTACCCTCCCACGAATAGTTCCAAATCATAGATTACAAATAATTTGAGTTAGTTGCTTTTTTATCCAGATCTATGGTTACATTAGCTTTGCTATAATCAACTGTGTCAAATTAAATGGGAAAGTTCTTTCTCTGTTCGCAGAAAATATACTTAAAAAACCCTATATATTTTAAACTTTTGAAGTGTAATCATCCCCTCTGCTTAAAAAACCCCATATACTGTACTAAAGGGAACATCAAGAAACATTCTTCAGTTCTATTCTCATCCTTCATTTCAGACATACAGTATTTGCAACATAATTAATTTATCTTTACATCGGAAAATAAACCCATTAATAATTCTTTCTGTGTCAGTTAGCTATGTGTTTTGGTATACTTCGGAGGACATGGATGTTATTGACTTTGAAGCTTAATGAGAATGTGAACTTTCAGCAGTTTACTTATCCCTGTTGGACTGACAGATGATTGATTACAGAGATCTATTCTGTTTCTATGTAACTGTAGTTCACTGCAAGACTTTTCTCCTTTACAAAAAGTGCATACCTCCTTTTTTTATGAGCATCACTTTTTAAGGCTCTACTGTATTTTATTTTTTATACCTCTTGGCTGGCTCTTCCAACGAGAGAACAGCCTTCACAGCAAACAGTATCACCAGTGAAATTCACTTTTTTCCTGAGAATTGTTTAATAATCTTTGCTGGCAGAAATAAACCTTGAAAATGAAAATTGTTTCCTGTAAACCTGGTATTAAAAAAACAGCTAAAAGGAATTTCCAGTAGCCAACCATCACTCACCTATGGACCCTGTAGTTCCACCTCTGCTCACAGTAAATGTTACTATTCAACCCATAGGGGAAATCATATCAAACTTTGGAATGAGATAAAGTACCAACCAATTAGCTTAGCTTTTAAGAGTAAGTTTTCAAACCAGATAAATAAAATGGCAGTTAGAAACTGATTGGTTGGAACTTTATCTTTCACCAAGGAGATGGTACCTTGATTTGTGGCAATCAACTCCTGTTTCACCCATGCAAAGCCTGAGATTCTGGCAAAATGTGACTATGATCATGGTACTGGTTACAAGGTTTGTAGCATATCACCTTCATCCCATCCACCTGACTCATCCTCTCCTTGGGCCGGCAACATAATTCTTGGGGCCTAGTACCTTCTTGTTCCCCATCCCTCCCCATTAGGTATAGGCAAGGTGACCAAGTGATGGAACAAGGCTCTAAGTAACCCTGTGCTGGCCTCACCCCCTAAATCAGTGACACCATGATGTCACTTGTAGGGAGTGGGCTCGCTGGTGCTAAGATGTAGAACACTGCTTGCACATCTCTTGTTACAGTCCTGGGTTGACCATTGTCTCACCCTCTCTCTCTCTTCTGTCCCATCCCAATGTTTTCAGTACCATCCCTTCCATGTCTCTCCAGCCTCACCCCCTGTCTCTCCATCTCCAACCTCATCCCCCTTTCTATCTTTCCACCTCCTCCTCATCCACCTCTCAATCTCACCATCTCCAGCCTTATCCCCCTCCGTGATGAAATAAATAAGAAATGAAGACAATATTTATCAGTGGGTGAGAAAAAATCTATTAATGATCCTTCTGATGATACCTACATTGGGGTTCACCATTCAAGATATAGACTCTTACAGAAAAGAAAGCCTGAGACAATGAAATGATTTCAGTTGTTACAAGAAATTAAATGGTGATCCCCACAATAGCTTCAAACTGGAATTAATTCATCTTCTCCAAGCAGCATTTGGTAAATGGAGCAATATAGAGAGAAGAAAACTCTTGTTTGTTACCTTCACATCCAGTAATAGCAACTTTTTACCACTTACCTAAAATTCTCAAGACACTAGAAACCTCCCAGAATGACCTATATACAGTATGGGTGGATTTTTATTTATAGCCTTATGATTCCCCTCTGAAATCCCGCAAAAGGGATACTACAGATTTAAAAAATAAATTATATTATATATACTTATGTCATATGTGTGTGTGTACTTATGTCATATGGAAATATTACAGAGAGGCAGCATACTTTTATTCTTGATGCTATTCTTTTTCTTTATTTTTATTTTTTTCTTTATTTTGTATTTGAGAGGGTGATGAGCACAGTTTCACACATTTTATTTACCAAATGAATACTAACCAATTTTATTAAAAATTCACTCATACTTACAGTGCCTTGCTAAAGTATTCACCCCCTTTGCATTTTTCATGTTTTGTTGCCTCACAACCTGGGATTAAAATGGACTGTTTGAAGGTTTGCATCATTTCATTTACAGAACATACCTACAACTTTGAAGATTTTTATTTATTTATTGTGAAGCAAACAACAAATAGGACAAAACAACAGAAATCTTCAGCATGCATAACTTTTCAACCCCCTAAAGTCAGTACTTTGTAGAGCCACCTTTTGCGGCAATTATAGCTGCAAGTCACTTTGGATAAGTCTCTATCAACTAGCCACATCTTGCCACTGGGATTATTGTCCATTCCTCAAGGCAAAACTTCTCCAGCTCCTTCATGTTGGATTGTTTCCGTTTGTGAACAGCAGTCTTCAAGTCTGATCACAGATTCTCAATTGGATTGAGATCTGGGCTTTGACTAGGTCATTCCAACACATTTAAATGTTTCCCCTTAAACCACTCGAGTGTTGCTTTAGCACTATTGTTCAGGTCATTATCCTTCTGGAAGGTAAACCTCCATCCCAGTCTCAAATCACAGACTGAAACAGGTTTTGCAAGAATTGAAAATAAATTTTCAGGCGCTATTAAGAATATAATAAAAATTACTATATATCTAGATTATTTTAATAGCAGCAATTAGAACACTCATGTCTGTGTGAACACTGACTAAACTGAGCAGCTCAGAGGTCCAATTAAATGGATCTCTAGCTTCCCATATATGCAAAAGAAATTGATGTGGCTATTGAGCTGATTTAAATTACTGTTACCTTGGTAACAGTAATGTAAATCAGCGCAATAGCCACATCAATTTCTTTTAAAATAGGTTTTGTTAAAAAAAATAGCCCTGTATTTAGCACCATCCATCTTTTTCTCGACTTAAAACAGTTTCTCAGTCCCTGCTGCTGAAAAACTTCACCACAGCATGATGCTGCCACCACCATGTTTCACTGTGGGCCTGGTGTTCTTGGGATGATGGGATGTGTTGGGCTTGTGCCAGGTATAGAGTTTTCCTTGGTGGCTGAAAAGTTAAATTTTAGTCTCATCTGACCAGAGTACCTTCCTCTATACATTTGGGGAGTCGCCCACATGCTTTTTGGAAAACTCAAAATGTGCCTTCTTATTTTTAACACTAAGTAATGTTTTTTTTCTGGCCACTCTTCCATAAAGCCTAGCTTTATGGAGTGTACATCTTATTGTGGTCACATGTGCAGATATAACCAGTCTCTGCTGTGGAACTCTGCAGCTCATTCAGGGTTACCTTTGGTCTCTGTGCTGCATCTCTAATTAATGCCCTCCTTGCCCGGTCTGGGAGTTTTGGTGTCCGGTCCTCTCTTAGCAGGTTTGTTGTGGTTCTTTCCATTTGTAGATGATGGATTTGATTGTGCTCTGGGGATTATAACCAAACCCTGACTTGTACTTATCAACAACTTTGTCCCTGACTTATTTGGAGAGCTCTTTGGTCTTCATGATGTGATGCCTATTGCTTAGTGGTGTTGCAGCCTCTTGGGCCTTTCAGAAAAGGTGTGTTTATACTGACAGATCATGTGACACTTAGATTGCACACAGGTGGACTTCATTTCACTAATTATGTGACTTCTAAAGGTTATTGGTTGCACCAGAACTTTTGAGTGGCTTCAAAGTAAAGGGGGTGAACATATTTGCACATACCAGTTTTAATTTTTTTATTTATAAAAATTAATTTTTATATAAAATTTTCTCATTTCACTTCACCAACTTAGACTATTTTGTGCATGATCAATCACATAAACTTCAGATAAAATACAAAATTAAATTACAGGTTGTAATGTAACAAAATAGGTAAAAAGCCAAGGGGGTGAATACTTTAGCAAGGCACTGTACAATAAGTGTGAAATCTCAATATCATTCTGACCATTCTAGATGATCTTATTCTAACCAAAACCTTCAGAAAGGAAGTAGATACTCTACAATTACTGCATTATATGAGTAATCATCATAGACCTTGGGTACAAAATATACCCAGGGGACAATTTTAGAGATTAAGGAGGAATTGTGCCAAAATTTCGGGAACAGATATTCGAAGTAAAAGAAGCATTCCTTTCTAGAGATTATCCAGAAATTTAACTGACTTCTAAACAAACACAGGTTAATGGATAGGAATAAACTTCTAATGACTTCTGTCAAAAATCTGGAATCATCCCACTCTAGAGAGAACATCTATTTCATCACTAAATATACTGTAACTATTCTTCAAAGCAAATAAAGAAGATAATGTCAAAAAACATCCTAATTGTGATGCAAGATAACATTTAAAAAAAACAAATATCAAATGTTCCCTCAGTGATCTTTAAGAAGGCAGACACTCTGAGTAAGAAATTAATCTCAAGTCATTTTCTAGACAAAACTGCTACCAATATAGGTACTAATGAGACCTGGCTAGCAGGGAGAATAATAGGTTGTTATAACTGTGGTGCTAAAATATGCACCACTTGTAATTTTATCTCCTACAAACTCAAGAGTTTTCATATCTAATGTCACAGGAGAAACATTTGACATTAAGTCATTTATTATCTGTAACATGTCATATACAATTTATATACAGTAGTAGAATGCACCTGCTCCCTCCAATATGTGGGGAGAACAACTAGATATTTTTAAAATCTGTTTTTGGATAATTAGAGAAATATTTCTAAATCTAATGGAATTAATAACATCTATAAAGATGTCTTAATATTTCTTCAGAATAATCCCGCACAGATAAAGAATATGGGAACAGAACATATTTTTAAAACAGAAAGAGGTTGGGGATAGGTTTCTGTAAGCTTAGTTTATGGGAGAATTATTGGATTCATACTTTCAACTCTGTATCCAAATGGACTGAATTAATCCAGTAAAGTAGATTTTGAAAATAAAAGTCTCTAACCCATGAACTATCTTGCTTTTTCCTGCCCTCCAGTGAAAAACTAATCTAGATATATTTTTATAAATAAATATTTATATATTTTTTTTATAATGAAAAATACAATTTATATATTTCTATTATAACTTTCTATTTAAAATTTAATTTGATACAATAAAAGTTTTGTTACGTAATCATACTGTAGTTCAAATGTATTAAATCCATTTTGCTTGTAATATCCTAAGCATGTGTTTATTTAACCACACATGTGGCAAATCAACATGTTAATTAGTTGGGGAACAAACATCAGCACACTCAAAGGAGCTGCATCCTATGATGAAAATACCAGCAGGACAAATAAACACATTGGGATGCTTTTGACTACTCTTTCTATTTGGTTCTCAGAAGGCTAAAAAGTGATCACCATCTTGTACTCCATCCCGGTGGGTTACTACAACTATCATACTGCATTAAGAATGTCCAAGATGCCAGCCCTGAGTGGCACTTACGGAGACTAGTGAGCACGAAAAGCACAATTAAATTCCTTTTGAACATGGTAGATGTAATACCATTATAGCAAGAATGGGAGGAGGCTAAAAACATTGCCTCACTGCTCACACTATAGGCTGCCAGCCACAATCTCAGAGTGACAGATTAGATGAGTCGGTCATTAGACATACCACTGAAGTGATGATCTGGGTAAGATCATTTAGCCAAAGTACGAACAGTGGAAAGTGGGGCTTCAAACTCAAACCACAACTATAATTAACATACACTGTGATTTCCATTTTACCAAGGAGGACTGATCAACTCCAATGAAAATAGAGGTTCCTATTCACAAATCCATAAGAGTGGAACACTGACTGTAAGTGTGGAACTTTACAACAGTGCTATAAAATATTTATGCTGTGGTTTGGTAGCAATTCCTTATTATTCATATGTTTTCTGAACCCAATACAGAGTGATGTTTATATTGCATTTATGTGTGCACTTATCTACACATTTTTATTGTATTAATAAATGAATTTTTAATTTTTATATATGCTTTTTAGTAAATTATTACCTTTGTGAAGAGTCTTACCAGTGGAGCGCAATACCATAACAAATTATATATGGTACTTTATCTCTCTCCACTTTCTCTCTCTTCAAATCTTTATATATCTCACCAATTGGTGTATCTATAATGGATGTCATGTTTGCGGTAAACATGGGCCCCTGGTTCCAGAGGGGCCCACACTGTACGCCAATACAATTATACTTACCTCTCTGGAGTCTCGCAGTGGCTGGTGCTGTACACAGGAATTACTGGGGAAATGGTGCAGTGCCCATTTTCCCAGTAATTTGCTCATGTGGAGTAGAGACTTCCCCAGGAACAAGGTGTGGGTGCCATGTCCTCAGAAACCTGCACATGCGAATCTACAGCACTGAAATATACAGTGCTGTCAGAAAGGAGGGTGCCCAAACAGAGCCTGTGCATGGGCCGTCTCCTCTCGTAAACTCCACCTGATCTCACCCTTAGGGGGAATTCCATTACCTGTGATCCATTTTTGCAATAAAAAAATCACAGTGAAATCCTATTTTACCTCAAATTTTTTCCAAGGTAATTCAATTACACCCTGCTATTTTCATGTCCTTTTTAACAGATAAACACACAGGATCAGGGATAAGTTCCTGGATCCATGTGTGATTGCGGTCATGAAAAACATGGCACTTATCAGGGATTTTGTGACTCCTGCCTCTGGGCAGGTGAAACACATTCCCTGATTGCCAACAATTCCGGATATTGGGGATTATTAAATTACCCCCAGTGAGTCAATTTACCATGGCTGATTTCCTTTAGTGTCCTGCTGCCCACAACAGTGGGTTTCAGTGTCTGAAAGTGCTAAAGCATTGGGAGTTATGGCATGAAAATTTCCACTTTAGTCTTCAAATGATATAGGGTAACTACCAGAATATCCCACAAGTAGTCTTGAGGCAGGGTACATTATAAATTAATATTTGAACTGGTAGATGGTTCAAATGTAGGACTTCATTAGGCTATGCAAGTCTTTTTTTTTAAATAATAAAGTGTAATTTTATTATTGTTTACAAGTAAAACATAACATGTAGCTACTTAATTATCTGGTAAACTAGCCTTCATACAACATTTCCAATCCATTACTTCACTTTTATCAACTCCAGGGCTACGTCATGATAGAGATGTGCAGTTCTCCAGAAATCCAAATCCACTCCAATTTTGTGTATCCAAACCAAACAAAAACCTAGTCCAGCCAGCAAGATCCTACTGCCCACCACTTAAAGAACTCTGATCCACACCTTTGGATGTTCCTAGCCTCTATATTCCTGGTGTCTGTTTCTTCATGGACCCTGGGCACCCTCATCTTAGACAAGAGGCAGAACTCTGGGAGGCAACGGAGTCATCTGTCGCCGGGCTCCTACTCTGAAGGGGGGCACCTCTCCTCCCATTCTGTGACACCATTGAATTAAGTTACTTGATAGCTGCTGCTGTCTTTTCAGTGACCGACTTCCTCACTGGTCCCTGCACCTTACAAATCACACCTTCTTTATTATACTGAATATACACATTTTACAAGTGTCACACCCAGGATTAGAAACCACAACCTATTACACTGGAAGCAGACACCTTATTGATGAAGCTGTTTGATCCTGTATAGGAATAATGAGAATTCTAACTATATGAAGATACTTCTCTAACAATTACACGTAACTTAATATAGTTAGAATTCTCATGTTTCCTGTACAGAAGCAAATAGCTCCATCAGTAAAGTGTCTGCTGTCAGAGTAACAGGCCATGGGTCCTAATCCTGGGTATGACTGCTAAGAAATGTGTGATTTAAAATAAAAGACAATTAAATGTATAAATACAGTATATAGATTTTTTTCAGAACACTCCATAAACACACACACACACACACACACACACACACACACGCACACACACACACACACACACACACACACACACACACACATACTGTACATATATATATTTATCTTAATATAGGAATTAGGGGGACACCAATATTTATCTTGCCTCCGGGCAACTGGGACAAACTTACGCCATTGTCTTAGACCATGTATGACTTCCAGATTCTGTACCCAGGAAACTGCTGAACTGACCTCTGCTATCCTATCTATTGGTCTTTCAACATGCAGGGACTCCTACTCATCTTCAATGGTGATGCATTCTGCTGTGTGTGTACTGGTGTCAGCTACATCAGTTTCAGTGGTATTTGTCTCCATTTAATTCCAAAGACTCTGTCTCACAGCTGACTTGGAGTTAAGCATTAGATTTTTTCTCTTGGCTATGTTTGTCACCATCTGATACTACAGAAAGAAGGAGTGCTTAGTGTATAGGGTGTCTTGTTCAGACCTGGGTCCTGCCCCATCACATATAAGAAAGTTCAAACAAAACACTAATTGTTTTGTGATTAGGGCATCTGACCAGGCAGCCTGCTGCTCTCATTATTACCCTTCCTGAACATTTCTCCCTACACTTGTACAGGGTTGGGATCTACATGCTAGTGGTGGGGATGCTGGCGGTCAGAATATCAACCGTGGCATCCCGAAGATGACAACCCTTTATCCTGTAACCCTTGCTTTCCACTGACTAAGCCTATCCCCCCAACAGCCTAACCCTAACCTTCAATTGGGGGTTCCTAAAATTAATACCTCTCCTGCAGCCTACCCCTAACTTCCTCCCATAGGCTAAACCTAAACTCCCCCCACCACATCTTACCTCTCCAACTGCCTAACAAATGCATGTTTGGGATCCCAGCAGTTGGGATTCCGGTATTGGATTGTGATTCCAGTAGGAATGCCGGCACCGGCATTTCGAGCAGTGTTGGGATTCCGTCATCAGTATTTTGATTGCCATGATGCCGACTGCCGGGATCTTGACCAGATCCCCTAGAACAGAATAATAAACTTGTCTTTTAATTTGGCTCAGCATTTGCTTAAACCTTTTGACAAACATCTGTGCTCCAAACTTGGTCTGCCATTTGGATCTCCAATTGTTTATCCCTTCTGAAAGGCCTCTGTGTACTGAACTTAACTTGCTACATGGATTTAGAATGCTTAGCTCTTTTCACAGACCACTGAGTACCAAACTTTGTCTGATAACTGGATCTGCAATTGCGCAGGCCTTACTGGATAGATGCCTGTGTTCTGAACTCTGCCTGTCAAATGGACCTGTACTTATTGTACTTAGTGCCTAATTCAGACCTGATTGCAGCAGCAAAATTGTTCGCTAATGGGCAAAACCATGTGCACTGCAGGGTGTGTGTGTGGCATATATAACATGTGCACAGAGAGTTAGATTTGGGTGGGTTATTTTGTTTCTGTGCAGGGTAAATACTGGCTGCTTTATTTTTACACTGCAATTTAGATTTCAGTTTGAAAACACCCCACCCATTTTTCTCTTCCAAGAAAAATACCATCTGATACTGCATACAGTTGAGAAATTCTACTATTAATTGCTCGCTTAAACTGCATATTGTATTATCTGCTTACTAGGTTCACATTAGAACTTGAGTTATCATATAACATTCTGTGACAACTGGTCCCATCCTGAATGACTGTTCTCCTCAGTCTCTCAACTTCTTGGCTGAGTTGGGAGCAATGCAAAACAGCAAGTACTGTAACTTTGTATCTGGAACACATCATGTTGCAATGAGGTAGGTGTAAATAATTGCTTTTGTTTTTGCATACACAGAAAAAAACAACTGCACCTTTCTTGTCCTACCCTTTGAATCCTACTTCTCCTTATCTTCCTTCAACTTCCAGACATCTGATTCTTCCAAACTATTCACCTTTGGGTCACAATCATATAATGTCCTTTGATGAGGCAAATATAAAGTACATGACAATTTGACAGTGATACCATTGTATTCCACCACCACTGAGTTTAGATGTGCTTTAGTTGATTCCATAGAAGGAGTGTTGGTGTATTTGGCTGTAGTTTAGTGTGGGCTTGGGCAAAGGAACGGGTACACTGATCAGACTGTAATTTGAGCTCACCATGTTTTCTGCAGCCATCAGAGTACAGTGATATTTTATGTTTTGTTCTCCAGCTCAAACTGATAAACTGGTGGGGGGCTCAATGCGATTATCACTGTCAGTGCTCTGGAAATGTGTCACTTAAATTTCAGTGGTTAAAAGCAAAGATGTTTCACTTGCTCTATTAGATATTATGATCACCCATGTTGTCCATTTATCTTTAAAATATGAATACATATGCCTCAAACAAGTTAATTTTTGTCTCTTCTCTTATAGCTCCACAGATAGAAATTCTGAGACAGGCCCTGTATTGATAGGCCCATAGTAAATTCTTATTTGCCCATTTATTGCAATAACCTCTAATTGTTATGAACCACATGTAGTGGTTCATTCCTATTTTATGTTTATAGTTCTCTTGCAGGCCAGGATTTCCCTTTGCTCTGGTTTAGTAGATTCTTGTTTGCTGCCGGTGGTGAGTCTGTGTAATTGCAGCCTTTTTCCATGTGTTTGGCCTCACCTGTCTGCTAATTGCATCTTGTAAGTTTGGAGTCGTGCAACAGGGCAGCTGCACAACATAATTAATTAGGGCTCTCTGTTATATTCTGGCTCAGTGCAATATACAGACGCCGGTGATAGTTCTTGAGTTCTGAGCTAGTTCCTGCCAGTTCCTGAGTGTCAGTTCCAGTGTCGGTTCCAGTGTCGGTTCCAGTGTCTGATCCAGTGTCGGTTCCAGTGTCTGATCCCATGTCCTGCCGTGAAGCGTTCCTGTCCAGAAGTCCTGTGGCTTTGTCTGTTCCTTGTCAAGTATCTGGCTTCTTGGTGTCCACCGGTCTGTCGTTTGGGATTCTGCCTGTCGTCCGGTTCTGAGAGCCTGTGTCGGCTACATTGGGGGTTCCTGTCCATTTGCCAGTATTTGTACCGGTTCCGTGAGTAGCGGCTTTGCCGCGTCCGTCGGCCTAGGCCGCTGTATTCCTTGGTTATATCTGTTACTGGTGTTTTGCAGAGGGTTCTGCATATGCTGTCACCTCCGGTACACAACAGTATAGTGTCGGCGTGTGGACAGCATTTCCTTTGTTGTTCTTTTCCTTTGGCGGCGTGCCGCACATGTATTTAGTTTTAGGGTTGTTAGTAGCCCCTAGCCTTCTGTTTGCTTTAGTTAGAGGTCCCCTTGTTATTATCCTGTCTCGGTTCACGCCTTGTCTCACTCTAAGATCTGGGGGCATCGGAGTTGGGCAGACATAATCCGCCCTTCAAACGCGGCTGCTATGGGCCCAAGAAACCATAGTCACGCAGGCGTGAACTGACCACACGGGTGAAACAATGGAGGTAGGCTGCTAGGGGCTATTTTCCATACCACACCTTATTTCAGCATCACGTTCTGGTACTCTGGGTTCACTACGCAACATCTCTCTTGTTCTGAGCACCAGGAACATAACATTATCACCGGCCATACAACAAAAAAGAAACAGAGCCAAATAGTAGTTTTTTCTTTTTTGGTCCAGAGTCCTGTCTAGAATTCAGTGTGCAGAATTCAGTCCGGTGTTTAGAATCCAGTCCTGTCTAGAATTCAGTGTGCAGAATCCAGTCCGGTGTGCAGAATCCAGTCTTGTCTTGTCTAGTCCAGTCTTGTCTTGTCTAGTCTAGTTTAGTCTTGTCTTGTCTAGTTTAAAATCCTCCTATGCCAACTATGCAAGCCCTGCAGGCATCTCTCTCAGCCCTGAACTCTGCTTTCAGTGCTTTGAAACCTGAGCGACTGGAAGTTTTGCAGCAATCCTTAAAGCAACTGCAAAACCTTCTGACTAAAATTTTGCTTATCTTGCCAGAAGTTGTTGAGAGTACATCTATCTCTGAAGAGACTCTTGCTCACAATATGGTGACAAGAGAATCCTCAGATTCAGTTGGAGAGAAAAAGTTTAAAAGTTTTCTGCGGCACAGGCTCTCAGAAGAGGAGCGTCTGCGTCGCAGAAACTTAAATGTATGCCTATATTGTGGGGGTTTATGCCACTATTTGCAGACCTGTGAGTTGCTCAAGCCAAAATGTGGCAACAAGTCCTGCCCTCTGGCCAAGTTGAGTCAGGATACAAGACCTACTCCTGTCTCTACTGTGGCAGAGGTACTTGTCACACAACCCACACTAAAAAGCACTCTGTCCTATAATTGGGGTCCTTGGGCTAGGGAGCCCCATTATAAATTCAGGAACCAAAGGAGAATGTTTCTCTCCTTTCTTGATTTTCCTGTTGAAGCAGAGTTGCAAACCCCTGGAGCGGTGCCCGATGCCCGGGGTCCTGGAGCGGTGCCGATGCCAAGGGTCCTGGAGCGGTGCCCGATGCCCAGGGTCCTGGAGCGGTGCCCGATGCCCAAGGTCCTGGAGTGGTGCCCGATGCCCAGGGTCCTGGAGTGGTGCCCGATTCCCAGGGTCCTGGAGTGGTGCCCGATGCCCAGGGTCCTGGAGTGGTGCCCGATGCCCAGAGTCCTGGAGCGGTACCAGATGCCCAGAGTCCTGGAGCGGTACCCGATGCTCTGGGTCATAGAGGGACATCGAATATAACAGCTCAGGTGTCAATACCAGAAGGGGTCTCAGAAGCTTTTACCCCAGGTAGGGACTTGAAAAGCGCAACCCCAGAAAGGGTATCTAAAACCATAGTTCTAGAAGGGAGCTCAAGAAGCAAAACCCCAGAAGGGATCTTTGAAGTAATATCCCCAAGTGGGGTCTCGAGAGACACAGCCCCAGAGAAGGGTCTAGAAGTCGCTTCCCCAGGAAAGGACTCAAGAGGCATAGTGTTAGTGGAGGTTCTGAAGGTTACAGCTTCAGCAAAAGTCCCGGAAGTCCCGGGAGAAGTTTAGATAATTAGCGACTCAGAGAGGGAGGCTGACGGCCCGGTCCCAGAGAGGGAGGCTGACGGCCCCGTCCCAGAGTGGGAGGCCGATGGCCCAGTCCCAGAGAGGGAGGCTGACGGCCCGGTCCCATTGAAGGAGGCTGACGGCCTGGTCCCAGTGAGGGAGGCTGACGGCCCGGTCCCAGAGAGGGAGGCTGACGGCCCAGTCCCAGAGAGGGAGGCTGACAGCCCGGTCCCAGAGAGGGAGGCTGACGGCCCGGTCCCAGAGAGGGAGGCTGACGGCCCGGTCCCAGAGAGGGAGGCTGACGGCCCAGTCCCAGTAAAAGAATCCGAGGTGCTGCCCCGAGCGGGGTTCCCGAAGGCCACTGCCCCAGCAGGGTTCCCGAAGTCCACTGCCCCGGGTGGGGTTCCGAGGGCCACTGCCCCAGGTGGGGTTCTGAGGTCCACTGCCCTGGGTGGGGTTCCGAGGGCCACTGCCTGGGTGGGGTTCAGAAAGTCACTGCCCTGGGTGGGGTTCAGAAAGTCACTACCCCGGGTGGGGTTCAGAGGCCACTGCCCCAGGTGGGGTTCAGAAAGTCACTGCCCCAGGTGGGGTTCGGAAAGTCTCAGCCTCGAGTAAGGTCAGTAGTGACCAGGTCCTAGCAAAGCACTCTAGTCAGACAGATGGGAAGGAAGCAGATCCTGACTCTGTTGATATCTCAACATCTATAATCTTTGATGGGGACTTAGTCCAATTTCTGGCGCTTTACAAACACTAATACATCATTATGTTGTCTAGACCATTTCTGGGCATCACTTCAGAGAACCTTGTGCTCTATCTGATATATTCCTTTAGAAGGGAGCCTTTTGAGTGGGCATCCAATTTAATGAAAACTGAAGATCCCATTCTTCAGGATCCCCCAGCATTCAGTGATGCAGTTATTAAGAGATATGGTTCCAAAGAAATTGGTTCAGGTTCCTCTAGGTGACCCGTCTTATCTGCTGAGAGTCCACCGTATACTGAAAACTCAGCACAAGAGTCTCAGCCCGTTGTTTTGACTGCAGGATGTGCTTTTCTGTCTTCTTCTAATAGTAGTACTTTGCCTGAAAGTTCAGCTCCCAAGGTTAAGAAACCAATCTCTGATTTGAACCCAGCCTTGCTGGGAGGTACCATCAGTTCAGACAATGTTTGGGGAATTACCTTGGTCAGACCTCAAGAACTTTGTAAAAATAATAATAAGAAAAATAAATAATTATTGACTCTTGCCTTGTTATAAAAAAAAAAGATTTTTTTCCCCCTTGTCTTGTGTCCAGTGGCCACCGTCAAGGGGGGGGGGGGGGCACTGTTACAAGCTGTTGCCACAGCTTGTTTCTGTTTTCTTGCCTGTTAGACCAATGTGTCAGGCTTTTTTTTTTTGTATCCCTTGTTTTGGAAAGTCTGAATTTTGGGGTCAGTTGACCCCTCCTCAAGGGGGGGGGTACTGTTATGAGCCACGGCTGTGGCTCATTCCTGTTTTGCATTTTGGTTATGTATTTTATGTTATACTTCTGTTTTTGTTCCCCGTGGGTGTCATGGGGTGTTCGGAGCCCACCCTTAAGGAGAGAGTACTGTTATGGACCACAGGTAGTGGTTCATTCCTATTTTATGTTTATAGTTCTCTTGCAGGGCAGGATTTCCCTTTGCTCTGGTTTAGAAGATTCTTGTTTGCTGCCGGTGGTGAGTCTGTGTAATTGCAGCCTGTTTCCATGTGTTTGGCCTCACCTGTCTGCTAATTGCATCTTGTCAGTTTGGAGTCGTGCAACAGGGCAGCTGCACAACATAATTAATTAGGGCTCTCTGTTATATTCTGGCTCAGTGCAATACACAGACGCCGGTGATAGTTCTTGAGTTCTGAGCTAGTTCCTGCCAGTTCCTGAGTGTCGGTTCCAGTGTCGGTTCCAGTGTCGGTTCCAGTGTCTGATCCAGTGTCGGTTCCAGTGTCTGATCCCATGTCCTGCCGTGAAGCGTTCCTGTCCAGAAGTCCTGTGGCTTTGTCTGTTCCTGGTCGAGTATCTGGCTTCTTGGTGTCCACCGGTCTGTCGTTTGGGATTCTGCCTGTCCTCCGGTTCTGAGAGCCTGTGTCGGCTACATTGGGGGTTCCTGTCCGTTTGCCAGTATTTGTACCGGTTCCGTGAGTAGCGGCTTTGACGCGTCCGTCGGCCTAGGCCGCTGTATTCCTTGGTTATATCTGTTACTGGTGTTTTGCAGAGGGTTCTGCATATGCTGTTACCGCCGGTACACAACAGTATAGTGTCGGCGTGTGGACAGCATTTCCTTTGTTGTTCTTTTCCTTTGGCGGCGTGCCGCACATGTATTTAGTTTTAGGGTTGTTAGTAGCCCCCTAGCCTTCTGTTTGCTTTAGTTAGAGGTCCCCTTGTTATTATCCTGTCTCGGTTCACGCCTTGTCTCACTCTAAGACCTGGGGGCATCGGAGTTGGGCAGACCTTATCCGCCCTTCAAATGCGGCTGCCGTGGGCCCAAGAAACCATAGTCACGCAGGCGTGAACTGACCACACGGGTGAAACAATGGAGGTAGGCTGCTAGGGGCTATTTTCCATACCACACCTTATTTCAGCATCACGTTCTGGTGGTCTGGGTTCACTACGCAACATCTCTCTTCTTCTGAGCACCAGGAACGTAACACTAATGCCTAACTGTACATACAGATATCTGCTATAATTTTAGGTGTATTGGCTTGTTCAGTGTATTCCAATCAAACAGAGACCAGAAGAGGATGAGACAACTCTGGTATCTGAACCACATCATTTTGGGGCTCAAATTATAACAAAAAAACTATCTCTCAGTATAGAGGAGATGTATCAAAGTTTGGAGAATGATAAAAAGTAGATAAAGTCCCTGATTCTGATGTGTACGGTATTGCAAAATACAATTAAAATGCAAATGCAGCAGGAGGCATCTGTAGGAAATCGACGGCTCCTGCATGCTTTCATGATTAGAGTGCTGTGTCCAAACACACAGCATTGGATCGCCATAGCCTAGGCATCCCAACCTTCGTCCTCAAGGTACACTAACGGTGCAAGATATAGTGATATCCAGGCTTCAGCACAGATGGTTGAATCAAAATAACTGAGGTACTTATTAAGTCACCTGTGCTCAAGTATGGATATAATTTAAAACTGGTCTGTTAGTGTGTCTCGAGGACCAAGGCTGTGAATGCCTGCCATATCCAATAAACGAGGGGGAAGGGGGGTTTGAGCTATTGAAGGACCTGTTCTGCACATTTGCCAATCCCAAACCATCGGATTTCAACAGAAACCATATAATTTGCACAAATCTGAATTAGACTCAATGTACCAAACAATAAGCATCTGTAACTTTAAATACTGTGTTTGCAAAATGACTGTTAGGAGCTGATTGGTTGATACTTTATCTCTCACCACTTTATTCCTCTCCAAGGCTTAGTACATATATCGGAATACACTTTGGTAAACAACAATACAATATCTAATGAGATATAGTTTCTACTTGTTGCAGAATATTTTTTTCTTCCAAATCAATTTAAAGTTACAGTACAGTACATTTTTGTTAAATCATATACTTATTTGTTCTGTAAATCCTGCTTAGGTGATTGCATTTAGGGGTTAATAATTGCTGAATTCAATGTCTATAAATATCAGCATTCAACATTTTGGGGTGCAGTATAACTGATTGTGCTTTTTCATTACAATTTCCATCGCAGAACTGAAGTCAGACAATACGCCAAAACAGAGACAGGGAAGTGATTATTTTTCGAATTTTGATCATTCGAGCCCTTGGTCCAATTTCTTTTACCAATAACTCTAGTCATGTGGAAATATTATAGGACAATCCAGATGCACTCCCACCATTTACTGGCCATAAGTACCAACATTGAGTAGCTCATTATCAAAAACCTATCTAAATAATTTCTGATGTTTTATATTTTCTTAGTTTGATAATATCTTATCTCTGGTCTTGGGAGGAAGATTTGTCGACAGTTGGCTGAATTTCATTATGTTTATTAAGACTGACATGAGGTTTATTTATTAACAATGATTTATTAGCATTTATTCACATAGTGCCAGCATATTGCATTGAGCTTAATAATTGGGTGTTGGACTAAACAAACCAACACATTTTTTTTTGTCAGACACATTTACTTGGTGGGTTTCCTGTTAATGTGCAAGCATTAACTCCAATTTCAGAAGCAGCAAAAAAAATAAAAATAATAATAATAATAATAATTATCAGCTTGTAGCATTTTAACAAATACATCTAACACAATGAATTGCTAATTTACTACAGCACAAAGAAGCAATCAAGCTAATATCAAATAGAGGAATACATGTGGTCTGCATAAGTCACTGAAAATTAACAAACACACAGGATGAGATTACAAGTGATTATAAAGTGGTCTGTGTGAAAATCACCACAGGACCACTGGAGAGATGCAGAAGTGTGACTCTACTCAATGAAATTATGCTGAATAACTGTTGTAAAGGCACTTCCTGTATAAAAAACACTTCCTGTATGACAAAGCAGATGGCAATAATTCAACTTCCACCATCCACATCCAACATACACCTGCAGTAACTACCTGTGTATTTCTACATCTAGATTGCTAGTTTACAGTATATGAAAGAAGTGGTACTATTTTATTACCCAATATAGAAAGTAACAATAGGATTTGTAAATTAAGAAAGCATTTCATTGTTTTGGGGTGTGGTTAATTACCAGAGTACATTACCTTGCTATAAAAAAAGAAGATATGTGCACTAACCCCTTTGTTTTGGTTCTAATTTGTCATCAGGATTTTGGTTTTTAAAATAATAAAAACAGGTAAAATCACATAATTTTTTTTGTCCTACAGTATTATTAACCTCAATAAAATAAATTTCCTGTAATTGTCAGTCAAATTTGACAACCTCACAGTTCACAATATTGTTTAGGCCAAAAGGTTGCAACAAGCTAGCTGACTGACTAAGCTAAACGACAGCAATGGGCCCCACAAACACATGGCAGTTCAACTTCAATGGTATATCTAGGAAACAGAGTGGCACTGCAGTGGCAGACAGGATAGCAGTTTAATAAACTATATTAACCTATAGATAGTAACCAAGAATGTTTTCATTACTATAGAACTAGATCAGAAGGATAGAAGGATTGATTTGTAAATAAAATTTTATTCTTTGTTTCTGAAAATTTTAATCAGTGGGGGCATTGGGTATGGTATCGAAAATTGTTTTATTATTGCCTTCTCTCCTCAGTTGCTGTAAATAAAGGTTACAGCTTTCAATCTAGGCCTCACACATGTTAATTTGTATTAATAATTCAATCATTCTGGTATTCTTTAATGGCCTTTACTCTATTCATCCTCAATTGCTAAAAAGTAGTCCTATTTAAAAAAAAAATTACATGTACAGTTTAACAAACCAAGCACTTCAACAACAGGGACTGCCAATTTTGTGGTTGAAGTGCTGGGTTTGTTTGGGCCCCACAAAATAAACTACCAATGGACAGCTAAAAGTGTTTTTTTTAAAGATATTTTTATTGGAAGTTTACATCATATAAATCAACACAGTTGAAAAAGGGGAAAGGGGTAAGGAATCATTACTCAAAAAGAGAACAAAGTTACAAATTTACAACAATGGCCTCCATTCAGTATATAAAAACATCATCCATAGCCATCCACCTTCAAAAACAAATTAGAACATGTCATTTTCCACCTATACCCAAATTCTACAGTATATTTGAAGGAGCTGCCTTTGTTCAAAAATATTGTTACAGTAATTATATAGCTTAATAATAGTCAACTTTGAAATATTAAGAATTCATGAGCCAAATTAAGTAGAATAGAGACTTTTGACTAAGAAACAAATACAAAATATTAAATACAAAATACCTGGGAAAGCCAAAGGATAGGAGAAAGATGACAAAAATAGAGAGGGGGGAGAGACAAAACATACAACAATTCAGCAAGATCCAGTAGATGACCATTAATTAGATAGTAAAGGCAACAAGATCAAAATTGGATCCTGAGTCAGAACATGTTGAAGCTTAAAATATCAAGGAAAAAGGTCTCAAAAAACTTTATAGATATACAACTGTATATCCGAATCCAAAGTATTTATAAAAGGAGCCCATTTAAGATAGAATTTTTGTGTGTTCGCACCCAGATTCATACAAGCATACTTCCTCTCATAATACATGTGTGTTAGTTTACATTTAACCTCCAAAATCAATGGAGCTGATATCTTAGTCCAATGGAGAAAGATACATTTCTTACATACAGTAAGAATCGTAATAAGGAGAGGCAAAACATGTTTCTTATTGGTTCCTAAAGACCATGTTGAAAAACTAAGCCCCAAACAAGCTTTTGGATCTGGACTCAGCTGAAATCCAAACACAGAATTTATAAAACAAATAGCTTTACACCAAAATATTTTTTAACTTATAACAATCCCATGTACAATGAATAAAATTTGCAACTGTAGTCCCACATTTAATACAAGAACCCTGTTCATCCTCAACCATATGTCTCCGTTGATACCGAGTGATATATGCTCTGTGTAACATACAAATATATACTTCCTGTAAATAAGCAGAGGATAGAACTTTCAATGAAAGAGAAGATAATTCAGTTAATTCTGAGAGATCAACTATTGAAGGAATGTCCACTTTAAATTTTTGCAACAACAAATCCCATTGCACATGTTTGGTGTCATCCACAATTATCTTATATAAATAATTTACTTTATAGCTCTATGTAGAAAGAAAAGTAAATAACATACCCATAGATTTCACTTGAGATAAATATATGCCTACCGTAGATGAAAAAGATTTTGGCGCTTTAACTGAGGTAAAAAAATGGCGTGTTTGGAAATACATAAACAAATGTGTTCGGGGAATAGAATATTTAAGGTTAATATCAGAAAAGGAAGAAAATGAGGCTCCTAGGTCAAAAACTTTATATGACAAATCAAGCCCTTTCATTCTCCATGTTTTAAATCTGGAATTACACAATGTTGGTGGAAATGAAGGGTTCCCCCATAAAGGTATAAATTGGGTCACATAAGGATTAGCATTAAATCTTTTATTAATGGAGATCCATGCCTTACAGGTATGAGCAAAAAGAACATGATTCCTAATCAATTAGGGAATAAGTGATAATTTAGATTGTAAAAGAGCACCCGGAGCATATGGATAAAATACCGCAAAATCTAGAGATAAATAAACATATTCAGATTTGTTTAAAATCCAAGCATTTCTATATCTAAAAAAGATTGGAAGCGAATAGGCTGTTAAGTCAGGATAACCTAGACCACCTTTATGTTTATGTGTAATCATCTTAGCCCTAGAATTCCGTGGGCATTTGCCCTGCCAGATAAATTTAGAAAACATTGCATCTATCTTTCTAAAATCTGAATGCAACAAAGCTATCGGTATTTGTTGCATACAGTAAAATGGTTTCAGAAATAATATAGCTTGAACAACAGCAAGTCTTCCCAAGAGAGAGAGGGGTTAGTCCTTCCATGACTCAAGCTTCACAGCTATTTTTGATATTACAGAAGATAAATCAGCCGCATATATTTGAGATAAATCTATACAAATTTGTATTCCTAAATATTTAATTCGAGAAGGGGCAAGTGTAAAAGGAATATTCAAAGATTTTAAGAAGTCTGGGCTAGTAGAACCCAAAAGTAGCACCTCTGATTTTGATATATTAACTTTATATCCTGACACTTTACCAAAAGAATCAATCAACTGTAATAAAGCCGGTAAGGAATGGGAAGGGTCCGAGAGAAAAATAAGGGTATCGTCTGCAAATAATCCTATTCTCAATTCCTCAGCATGTATCTTAATTCCCTGGATCAACGGAGATGTTCGGACAGCAACTGCTAGTGGTTCTATTGCGATAGCAAATAAGAGGGGGGATAAAGGACATCCATGTCTAGTTCCCCTTTCTAATAGAAAAGCAGAAGATAAAATACCATTACAAGCCACCTGCGATTTGGATTTAAAGTATATAGTGCAGAGAATATTAATAAAATGGGACGGTAAACCAAAATTCACCAATGTTTTAAACAAGTGGGACCACAACACTAGTTCCACATCCAAAGTAACCACAATATGAGACAAAAACGAGGAAGAAGCATAAGAACAAACATGTTATATTACAGCTAGGACTGTCCTCACATTCACCACCGAGTGTCATCCCGCATTGAACCCAGTTTGATCTTTATGGATCAAAGAGGGTAGAATAGGTTTTAAACTTTCAGCCAAGATTTTTGTGAATATCTTATAATCATTATTAAGAAGTGAAATGGGTCTATAAGAACCCGGGAGATTTAAATTTCAACCATCCTTAGGCAAAACTTTAATAATCACATCTGAGAAGTGTAGAGGGAGATTCCCATGTTCTATAATATGGTTAAAGCAAGCTGCTAATGGTTTATCTATAACTGGACTAAGCAGATGGTAAAATTCAGTAGAAAAGCCCTCTGGGCCAGGAGCTTTTGCTAGTTTCAACTGCTTTATAACCTTTAATACCTCCTCCAGGGTAATTGGAGTTATCAGAGAGTTTGACAAAGAATCAGAAAGATGAGGTAAAGGAAGGAGATCCCAAAAATATGAAGGAGAAGAAGAAGGAGTAGAATTAGAACCCAATAAATCTGGCAGAGAACCCTGTACTAATAAATCCGAAGAAGAATATAATGTCTCATAGAAAGACTTCATAATATCCACTATTTGAGAATCCGAATTAGTGAGGGAACCATCCGGAGACACCAAAGGATGTACTACCACCTTATGTTTAGAACCCTGCAAAAGATTGGTAAGAAGCTTTCCAGTTTTATTACCAAATCTATGAAATTTAGAATTCACATTTAACAAATATTTTTCTCCACTCAGCTGGATAAATTCATTAAAATGTGTTTGCGCAGTAAGGTATTGAGTCTTATTAATAAAAGAAGGGGACTGTTTAAATAATTTAAATGAAGCAGAAAGTTTAGATTGTAAACTAATATAGGATTAATTTCTCTTTTTCATCATCTGAGAATGATATAGTATAAGCTCACCTCTAATCACTAATTTAGCTGCTTGCCAAAAAGTAGACGGGTCACTTAATTCATACTCAGCATTATAAAAAAGATAATCATTCCATACTTGTACCAATCGTTCTTTAAATACATTTGATTTGGTTAAATAAACTTGGAATTTCCACATCGGTCTAGTACCATCAGTCCTCTTAAAACGTAGAACAATACAGACTAATCCATGATCCGATAAAACAGGGGGTTCAATAGTCGCCAATTTAATTTTAGGAAACAGAGGGTCAGCTATAAAAATATAATCAATTCACGACCACGTGGTATGAGTCATGGAAAGACAAGAATACTCCCTCTCTATGGGATTAAGTGCTTTCCAAGAGTCTATCAAATTAAGTGATTTAGCAGAAAAATCAATACCCAATCTAGGAAGTCTAAGTGGGAATTTCGAAGGTGGGGAATGATCTAAAAAAGAAGCAATTAAAATAAAATATCCGCAAATAATTAAGTAAGCTGGGTCATAGGAATGGAGCTTAGCCGGCAATTTTGTAAAGAAAGATTTACTATATGGAGTAGGAGCATAAACACTACATTTATGATATGTAGTGCCTTCAAATAGTAAACCTACAATAACATATCTGCCCTCCAAATCAGCATACACAGAATAGGCCGAACCTAGTAACACCCAATTTAACATTTGTAATTTTTTAACCTCAGGGGGCATTAAATGAGTTCCTTGTAAGCAAATTACATCTACAGATAATCTACAGTATTTAAATACATCAACAGTTTCCTGCATTTAACGGGCGTGTGAATACCACGGATATTAAGTGATCCAATCTTAAGAGACATTGGTAAAATCTAGATACAGAATACCAGAAGGATCCTTTAACCGTGGAGCTGGACGGGGAAAGAAGAAAGGAAAAGAAAAGGGAAACAATAACATAAAATCACATTGACAAATACAAACACATTATAATGTGAACAAGATGAGCAGAATATCAACATTTTCAACATTTCCAGCAGAAATCCCAATCTGTGCCACCAGGGTCACAGACACAGGAGGATTTAAAGTAAACAAATAAAGAAATAAACAAAAATGGCACAGCTCCATCTTCTCACCACCAGCATATATGAGCTGTATAATATGAGCTAAACTGCCACCGCATAGTATAACACTAAGCAATAGGATATATTAATTCAGAAAACAGACCAACCATCAGGCAGAGCTAATATATAAACATTCGGAACATGTTCCAGTATCTCAATGTGTACCACAACTGAAGTACAGATATATACAGTATATACTTATAAGAAGGCAGCTATAAGCAAATAGCCTAACTATTAGCAATACCTGAACCACAATTTTCCACAGCTTCCTCTTTCAGAAATGCCTCCGTGTCAGCAGCATTGGTAAAATCAGAGTGTCCAGAGTCAGTAAAAATTCAGAGCCTCGCAGGAAACATCATAAAAAATTTGCAATTCTCTTTAACTAAAGTAGAACAAATTGGTGAAAAAGACCTCCTCAATTTTGAAAGTTCCACCGAATAATCCTTAAATATATGCAGGGAATGTCCCTCCCACATAAGTGGATTGGATTTCCATGACGCTCTCCATATCGCCTGTTTGTATAAATAATTCAGAGTCTTAAAGATGACCACTCTTGGACGGTTTTGGGATTGTTTAGCAGCATTTTCCAGCCTATGCACCCTCTCAATTATAAGATCAGCACAATCAGCTTCAATATGGAGTAACTTGGGGAGAGTAATACGAACAAAGTACGCAAGAGAGGACCCAATAAGAGATTCAGGGAGACCTGCAATTCTTAAATTGTTTCTTCTTGTTCTATTTTCAATACTGTCTCAGACAAGTGCTTATTATCAACTTCCAGATTATGGACTACTTTCTGCAAGATAGTAATATCGTCCGTAGCATCACCGACATGCTTCTCAGTATCAGATACCCTACTAGTAAGATGCTGTAGCTGGGAAGTAATGTCTGATACAGCCTTTTGTAATAGGGGAACCACAGTAGCCTGTATAGCCGAGACCATGTCTTCATATGTAGAAGAAAATGTACCTTTTTGGTCTCCTCCCGCCGGAGGTTAAGAAGGGAGTTCAGAAATGATCTTGTTTGCTGGTATTCCTGGAGCTCTATCCACACCTGGCACCATATTGTGCTCACCTTGGCGCTTCTCTTGGCGCGGCTGCTGTGCAGGAGAGGTCGTTTTCAATGCAGGATATGCGGCTAGAAATTTCTCCATGCTGTTCTCTGGGCGACGCGAAGATCGGGAATGGTGAGAGCGTGCGGTAGACAGGGTAGCAGCGGGTAGAGCTGGGGTAAGTAGCGGAGCTGGTGAGAGATGCTGCTCACTCTCATGCTGGAACCGGAAGTCCAGCTAAAAGTGTTGTTAATGGTGTGCTTAAGGCATCTAACAGCCATAATTAAATTAAAAGTATCACATGTTGGAATTGTCCTACAGCCCTCCCACCCACACTTATGGTATATGTTAAAAAGGACATGCACAGTTTAACAAACCAAGCACTTCAGAGACAGTGACTAACACTTTTGTGGCTGAAGTGCTTGCTTTGTTTGCACCACCACAATACAATTTTTTGGAGGGACTGCTTCTGATCCCCGAGTGCCTGTGATATGGCAGTTAGAAGCTACTTGGCTGGTACTTTATCTCTGTCCACTTTATCTCAATCCAAGGCTTAGTAAATATACCCCCTTGGTCTGAATCTGTGTAAAACAGGCTCTGATGCAATGGCGCGGCTTTATCTCCAGTTCAATTTTATACTGTGCACATAAAGCTGCAACCTAGCATCTCTGGCATACTGTGAGCAGCTTTCTGCTGCATTTGAGATGTAACTAAATTTAAAGAAATAGTTGGTATGCTACTAATACAGTGTGGCACAAATATGTCAACTGTATGCAGACACATCTGTACATTAATAGAATAAGAATACCGATTGCGGCATCAAGATGATCTGAATCCCAACAGGGGAATGTAATACTTATCGTCCCCTGCTGGCCCCCTAACCTTAACCTGACCCAACCACAGCCTAACCCTAACCATCCCGGGTGATGCCTAAACTTAACCCTCATCCCCGCAGCCTAAACCCCCCCACAGACTAAACCTAACCTCCATCCCCCCGCAGCCTATCCCACCCTCCCTTCAGCCTAAACATAACCCCTTGCAGCCTAACCCTAACCTTCCCCAAGCAGCTTACTTGTCCTGTGTCCCAATGGGTTTTCATTCGGGATCCCGGCTGTTGGGATTCCTGCACCAGGATGGTGCCCCTATTCAGGATGCCGGTGTAGGCATTATGAATAGTGTCAGGATTCCTGCACTGGTAATCTGACTCTCAGGATCCCTACAGCCAGGATACTAACTGGATCCCCATTACAGCATACAATACATTAGCAAAACAATCAGTTGTAACCACGAACCTAAAGTAATCTTTTTATGAAGCTGCTTCTTCCACATGTATAATTATAAATTAAAAACATTAAAAACATCAAAGTTAAAAGCATCAGTGTGGTTTAAATTCACTACATACTGTACAAAGTTTTAACTAATATTCATACATCTAAAGAAAACTACAGGTTTCAGTTCTTCAACATACTTTAGAATATCTATAATTTATAAATATCTATCGTTTACACATTCAGTACAATGGCTCAAAGTAGAGTTATGGAATAGTATTTCAAGGTTAAGGTGAACCTCTGGTCATTGTTTCTCAAACCCAACTAACCATTCTTCCTCTGCATTTACCATGTGACTATTCCATCCAAATAATGGATCAAATTTTTATCATTCTGTTTCCTTCAGAGATACATGGTTTATGACTCAGTATGGATGCTTAAAAAAGTTACTGGCAGCAAAACATAGCAGATTTATGAAACACGACATAAATCAGAAATCAAGTAAAAATCAATAAGTATAGAGCAAGTTATTACGAATTAGTCAAATAAATCATTAAACACATAAAAAACAGTACTGTGATATAAGAACAAATTGTTAACATTTGTCTAATAACTGGTTAAATGTCATAGAGCCCAGGAATGGATCCAATATCGTAATTGCTCAACCATGTGAAATGCAGCGGCTACTTCGATAAATAAATGTATTGTAAATGGCAAGCACATCAACCTGTCATAAGCAGTGGTTAATAAGTGCAGTTATTGGAGCAGCAAATAGGACTCCAATGATTATTTGTTGGCCAACCATTAGTCCGAACTGTATACAATCAGATCCTCCCTGGCAACTTTGGTATTAGTTCTTTGACCTCTAACCTTTCTCTTTTTGTAGATCACTTAATCCAGGGTCACTTGCCTTCCCTGGAGTCCACATCAAAAATACAATGCCTGTTAGGAAACTCCGCTATCAAATGGATATCAAATTATAATTTTCTTCCTTTGGATGTTCAATCCTTATATACCAATATACCACACTTAAAAAGCCTTTAAATAATAATAATAATAATAATAATAATAGTAATAATAATTTGATTTACAGTATATAGAGCTTCTAACCAGCAGTACTCAAAGTTGCTTTACAAACTTCAAAACATAGCAGAGCGGTTTTATATTACAGTATGAAGAAAGAAAGTGAACATAATGGACACAATGAGCTTAATGCAGGGTTAGCATTTTTATTAATAAATGCCACAGGTTAGATAACCCACCAATGAAAGGCATCAGACGAGGCAGCCATTTTGGGCATGCTACATAGGTTAACCTTGTTGGCTTGGTTAAATACTGGAGGCAGAGCCCTTAAAGGTCCTACTCATGGCGCAATATTTCTACTAATATGGACTATATAGTCCATATCGGTAGAAAACACAGTGCATTTCACACCATGTGTAAACAGCTTGCGATGCCGATGTGTGGTTCTGCAGGATGGGCATCGCAAGGAAAAACAGTGTGTGCAAGCAGGGTCTATATTGACTATATCAAAGGTGCATGCCTCCGGACACAATATAGTCAATATTGGCCATCGCAACGTGTGTATGCATGTGGCCGGAGAGACTAACCAGCCACACGTGTAATGGCGGCCGTGGCACTGAAGGGGTTAACCCCTGGTGCCCGGGGCCATTAGGAGGACAATGGATGCTTGGCGCTACTTTTAAATGGTGCACTGGCGCTAGTCGCCATCTTTAAATGTATTGTGGGTGCTAGGCTCCGGGTATTTAAAATATTTTTAATAATGTGTCATATGTTATATCGCTGCGCAGTGCGCAGTTGGAGAATGATGAACTGATGGACAGGGCACTTATGAGGAAAGTACAAGGTATTTTGTTTCTAAAAAGGCCTTGAAAATAGTTTGTGAGATACTTTTGCCTAGGAAGTCGTATGGTAATTGTCCTAGCTGGTGACTTGCTATGTACAAGTAAGTGTCAATTAGCCGGCCTCTTGGTGGCCAAACAGCTTTGAAATACAAACGAAGGTGGAAGGAAGACTGTTTGTTGTGTTGCAGCCTTTCCTGTTGTAATCCCAAACACTGGGTTTGCATGGAGATGTGAACGAGACAGAAACATTTGTATTTTGAAGCTACAGTATGTGTTAAATGTCTCAGTGGCGAAGTGTAAACTCCCAGGTGGTAGGAATTGGAGTTCAAATTATACAAAACTTTGTGTGTGCCAGGAAGGAGGAAATTGCTTAATTAATTTATATCCTTTTAAAATGTAATTTATTTATATTTTGTAAGATATCCTGATTGGATGGAAAGGACTGTGGTTTGTGATTTTACTGTATAAAAAGAGGAGGCCTGTGAGCCTCCAGTGTGTATTATACCAACTACTTTCTGCTGTGAACATCTTGCTGTATTGCTGAGCCTTTTTGAAGGCTGTATTTGGGCAAATAAAGATCTTCTGCCTAAAGACGACGGCGTCATCTTGTGACCTACAGGGCTATGCGAAGCCTAGCCCTGTTTACCAACTGTCCAGGGTGAACCAGCATCTCCAAGTTCCGCCTTCCGCCAGCTACAGGTAGAGGCCTAGTCAGGTGACTAGTGGAGATTCGTCAACACCACACAGGTGTGGTAAGGCAGCGTGTCGGCACATACAGAGCAGGACCGTGGTTCCAAACGCCATGGCAGGTTAGGAGTTTGGTGGTGGCAGCATAAACCCGTCCACAGTGTAGTGGGTGGAGTCAGTAACAGGTGGTTACTGACGGTAAGCGAGAATCCCCTCTGTGGCCAGGTCCCGTGTGACCTAAACTTCCAATCTGTGTACTGGGGATGGGACGCGAAAGCGGTGAGGTCTTTAGTACGGAACCGTCCGGTCACAATGCAGCATTACTTAACAATCAGTTTCAAGTATTTTTTGACCTACCCATAAGTGTACCAGGCGAGGCAGCCATCTTGGGTACACTATAAAGGTTACAATGTGTAATTTGCAAAACAAACAACTTTCAATACAGACTATTTTTTAAATGAAAAGCATCAGGTATGGGAGATGGAAGTAATGTACCTGTGAAGAAAAGAGAGATGGTTTTAAAACTCCAATCTAACTTCTAATTACATGCTTCTGATGGCATGCTTAAGATGCAGGCATCAATGTGGCAGGGAAGCCTGGTGTATAGGCTTTCAAATACAGTAATTCACTTTTTCATTAGATGCGGAGTCAATACAGAGGGACTCTTGAAAAATTATGTGACTTTCTTCTGGAGCCTATACTTTTCATACTAACAAATATTTTTAATAATGCATTTTATTTACATATACTGAGAATGTCCCTGGGCACAAGATTTGCCCAAATGTTGCCAGTCTTTTCATGGGCATATTCAAAAACAAATATATTTGAAATGGCACTTTGGTACAAATCTCGTGTTTTATGGCCATTACATAGATGATTTATTTTGAAACTGCTTCTTTATAAAGCCATTATCAAACTTCAGCACTCTGTACACAAGTCTGCACCCACTTCCCATCAATTATGGTCTGGGGACCATCACTGGAGATTCAGCTTCAACATAAGGGAGTGTTTACAAACTAACATTATGCATATACATTACAATAATATCACAGATGTTAGCTATTGTATTAGAGTACTACAAGGAGTTGATAGCAATTTTTTTACCCTCTTCTCCTTACACAGACATTTCTATGTTCAAAAAAGAAAGCCAAACATTTCTGTTCTTAAATGTAACAGAAAGCATTAGGAGAATATAATCACTAAATCTAGAAAACATTTAAATATATTTATTCTAGTCCTACCCTACTCAGTGTGTGTAAGCAAGTTTATGCAAATATACAGCTCTTTACCAGCTACTGTACCTGGGCCCTCATTCCGAGTTGTTCGCTCGGTAAAAATCTTCGCATCGCAGCGATTTTCCGCTTAATGCACATGCGCAATGTTCGCACTGCGACTGTGCCAAGTAAATTTGCTATGCACTTAGTAATTTTACTCACGGCTTTTTCATCGTTCTGGCGATCGTAATGTGATTGACAGGAAATGGGTGTTACTGGGCGGAAACAGGCCGTTTTATGGGCATGTGGGAAAAAACGCTACCGTTTCCGGAAAAAACGCAGGAGTGGCCGGAGAAACGGAGGAGTGTCTGGGCGAACGCTGGGTGTGTTTGTGGCGTCAAACCAGGAACAACAAGCAGTGAACTGATCGCAGATGCCGAGTAAGTCTGGAGCTACTCAGAAACTGCTACGAGGTGTGTAATCGCAATATTGCGAATACATCGTTCGCAATTTTAAGATGCTAAGATTCACTCCCAGTAGGCGGCGGCTTAGCATGAGCAAATCTGCTAAAATCCGCTTGCGGGCGAACAACTCGGAATGACCTCCATGATTCTTAGCATATTCAATGTATATCTTAGAGGGAATAAAGGAGGTCATTCCGAGTTGTTCGCTCGCAAGCGGATTTTAGCAGATTTGCTCATGCTAAGCCGCCGCCTACTGGGAGTGAATCTTAGCATCTTAAAATTGCGAACGATGTATTCGCAATATTGCGATTACACACCTCGTAGCAGTTTCTGAGTAGCTCCAGACTTACTCGGCATCTGCGATCATTTCACTGCTTGTCGTTCCTGGTTTGACGTCACAAACACACCCAGCGTTCGCCCAGACACTCCTCCGTTTCTCCGGCCACTCCTGCGTTTTTTCCGGAAACGGTAGCGTTTTTTCCCACACGCCCATAAAACGGCCTGTTTTCGCCCAGTAACACCCATTTCCTGTCAATCACATTACGATCGCCAGAACGATGAAAAAGCCGTGAGTAAAATTACTAAGTGCATAGCAAATTTACTTGGCGCAGTCGCAGTGCGAACATTGCGCATGCGCATTAAGCGGAAAATCGCTGCGATGCGAAGATTTTTACCGAGCGAACAACTCGGAATGAGGGCCAAAATTCACAAATTTCCCCCACATTGTCAGACTTACTTATCAAGTCAAATCTATGTTTGCAAAAAATTCAGGGGATGAAGTTCCTAATAAGAGTTGGCTCTCAAATAATTAAGTGATTTTTACAAATTGAAGTGATTATTTCTGGAAACATGTTTTGAGGACTCCATGAAGCTACAGCACAAGTGAAATAAAATTGTATTTTAAGCCACATTTAGATACATGCACATTGCTAGCTGACCTCATCTTAAACTGTCCTTGCCTAACAAAAATCTTGTAAAGCATCATCTTGATAGAAAGGAGAATTTATCTGAAAAACCAAACAGACATATTAATGGCATATTAGTGACGACTTCAGTCCATTATCAGTCTGTTCAAAAACCGCTCACCTGGCAACAGCCGCTATCAAGTGCCCAAACCAAAAGGTAAAACAAACGACAAACATACCATCCTCATCCCCTTATGCTTATCCACAGCTCTCCAAATTAAACATACCTGTAGAGTTTCCCCAGTGTATATACACACACACACAGCAAAGATATGCTCCAGTCTGCTTCAGCTACATTGCATGGAATCAAATTGTTGCCCATATTCTCAGCAAATTGCTTATAAAATAATAGGCCGTATCATCCCAATAGGATATACTACAAAAACAGAATGCTTATATAACGGGAAGAGCCATTTAGATTTGTTTCATAAATTATTTTTTAGAAATATCCAGTAGAATTTACTTCCCCGGTGTGACACCCGCTGAGGTAAGAATAACAGGTTGGAGCTGTGTCCCCGGCAGCCGGGATCTGGACGGTCTGCATCCCAATGTCAGGATCCCAGCTGCAGAATGCCAGCAGGGGGGCGAGCGCAATGAAGCCCCTGTGGGCTTGGTGGCGAGATGCACTCACCACATGTTCTATTCCCACTCTATGGGTGTTGTGGACACCCACAAGTGGGAATAGTCCCTTTAAGATGGCATGCTGACTGTTGGGAGTTTCAGAGTTCGGGATGCAGGCAGAGGTATTGGGACAGACTGTCTCCTGACCGCCTGTCATATAACTACATCCCTGTATAACAAAATCCTATACAACTAAGATTCAACTACAACTTATAATACAATGCAATTTAAGTATATTACACTAAGATATTAATTTTACACTTCCCACTGTAAATATCTTTAAAAGATGACCACATTCGATAACAACTTAAACATATGCATAAATCATAAGCACAGGAATATGTATTTTGACATCCTTATCACATTTAAATATTAAATACAGAAACAATTGTGTTACAATATTCCTGCAATTGGTGCCCCATGTATCTGCTGTCCTTTATAGCGAGGTATAATAAGTTTTGAGTGCGCTAGTCCTTGAAGGGTTATTTCCTAAGACAGTATGAAGTCTGAAGTTAATATATTAAATGAGGGGCTAAAGAATATAAAATGCAGCTGGTTCTGTCTTTTTGGGCATTTTGCAGTTCTCTCCCTTATGTAAGCATTAATATTTGGTGAACTTATATCTTTCTGGCAAATCCCTGATTAGACTCCAAGTTAGCATAGTTACTGGCAATAGCCCAGTGAAAGTTATACTGGCTGCTTTAAAGCTCTGTTCCCTTTAGAAAAGTTAATGCTTACTGTACATCCATTTTGCTTTCCTAGGTAATAGCCTTTCATACCTGTAACTGCATTTTTTTAATCCTGACTCCTCTTGCACCGGTGGCCTATAAATTGTGATTATCTGGTATGAGAGTGTTACATGAATTTTGATGAATTATCTACTTAAGAGTACTATGCAGGGAGCTAAAGTGTCTCTCTCTCCAATGTCGCTATGCTTCCTGTTACTCTAAGTGGGGTCTATGTACTAAGAATTGGAGAGAGATAAAGTGGATGGAGATAAAGTATCAGCCAATTGGCTCCTGTCATTTTTCAAACACAGCCTGTAACATGGCAGATAGGAACTGATTGGCTGGCACTTTATCACCGTCCACTTTCTCTTTTCAAGTTTTAGTAAATAGGCTCCTTTATTTACTTAGATAAGGGTGTGGTGAAGCTGCTGGGGTTTAATAAACTGTTTTTTTGGGAATCTCTAATATTCCTAGTCTCCTGGTGATGATGTGAGAGGTGCAGTAATTGGGGATTTACACACCTCTCCCTCCTTTTCACAGCCTGGTCAGTGCTGCAGCTGGCTAACCCCTCTTCGGCTGTCACTCCAAGCTGGGGCTACCTCCAGTTCCACCTCTCTGGCTGCAACCCCATCCAACACTGTGTCAACAAGACCAGGAACTGGTAAGTGGAGATGCACCTGACTTGCTTCCCTGTAATCTGTGTGGCAACTCTCTCCTTAACCCCATCCTAAAATGGTTGCTCCAACTGTCAGTTCCCCTTTCCAACGGTTCCCCAAAGTAGCATGAGCCAGTCTCCTCTGCTGGAGTAACTTGAACCTCTTTGTAGTCAGCGTGCTGATGACCTCCCAATCACCACGTGCTGGCTCTGTAGTTTTAGTCCCACTGTCACCAATGCTGATCGATACTATTTAATATAGATTTAGGCATCATTTACAAGTAAAGTAATAAATGTTCCCACCAGCACTCCTCTGCCTGCACCTCTTCCAAGCAACATACATGTCCAAGTGGGCATATTAAAACGGCACAGTTAACACAACTGTAGGGTTAGTGCATCATACCTTTACTTCCTGAAAAAAGATAAACCATGTTTGAGCAGGTTTACAATGTTTGAAAACCTTTGAGTTACATTTGAATATTGTGGTAGGTTTTTTTAAAGCAGGTTGCATAATGTTTTTATTGCAGAGGACATCCTCTCAAACATTAATCGTGAACTGTGATTACAACATGGATTTAACAGTTTACATTTTTTATTAACATATATATGAATGAAAAATATAATTTGATTGTGTTAAGTAAAAAAAACAACAACAAAAAAACCCCACTCATTTATTGCAAATGGAAAATGAAACCTCAAAAGCTAACAGTAAACCTATGACTTGAATGCATCAGATTCCGTAGCTGATTGTACCACAGATATATTCAGGGTTCTTGAACCTGTGAAATGAAAACAAATTTCCAACCTAATAAAATGTTTTAAGCATCTCTAGAGTAGATGAGGAGTAGGTCTTTGATCAAAGGTACAGTTGATAGAGTGAAGATTCATCCTTTGTAACACACAAAAAAAACCCCAAGGGACAGATTTATTTGTAGTCTTGAGAACAGAGAATATGATTGAGGGCTGTCAAATTCCAAACCCTAGCTGCACCAAGAAAGTTCCATCAAACATAAAAGAGAAGGAACCTTTATATGAATATTTCAAAACTGCTAGGGATGGAAATAGTCACCATCTTTTAACAGTACAGTAACCTTATTATAATATATTAGAAAAGCCTAAGGAGTTCTCACACTGCTAACTAATAATTCTGCTTACTAAGGAACATGATAATATGGTAATTTTTTTTATCCCATAAGCAAATTTAGCAATTGCTTATGTTCCGTATCAGAGGCTCTCAAATGCGGTCCTCAAGGCACCTCAACAGTCCAGGATTTAAGTTTATCCATGCTTGGCCACAAGTGACTTAATTAGCACCTCAGTCAATTTGATTTAACCATCTGTGCTGACCCATGGATATACATAAAAGCTGAACCGTTGGGGTGCCTTGAGCATCATGTTTGTGAACCTCTGTTCTATATAAAATACATTTAAATTATTGTCATTTTAAACAATACTGGATATAAAATCAAGGAAGTAAGATATGTAATTGAACATCAAATTTAGAATTCTGGTCTGATGCTTTGAGTAGTAGACCCTAGCTGAACCTTGATGCTAAAGTTTAGTGAAGCCTCGATTAATGTAGCTTTTGTAAACAAATGATTTCACTGGTACTAGTTACAGTAGCAATACAACACAAAGTATATACATACTTCCCAACTTTTAATATTTTAGATTGGGGAACCAATGCACGGCAAAGCATTGGTTCCCCAAAAGGGGGTGTGGTTTGGTAAAAGGGGCATGGCTTTGCAGGAGTACCATTACCACCAGCCACGCCACCCATTATCATCACTATGGAGGAATGCTCAGCGCTCTGTAAGCTGCTAGCCATGCCCCCAGTCCCTCTGTCTCCTGTGAATAGCTCTACAGCAGAGCAGTAAGTAACAGGAGCCTCCCAATTGGGACAGTTTGGAGGTATGGTATATACACAAAAATCTATCAGCATGTATTGTGGAAGGAAGACAATATATACGTTTGTGTGGATGGTAAAACAAATGACGTTTACCTAGGGAAGAACACCTAGGGAAGAACACAAATTTCAGCTAGAATGCAATTCAGAGCTTATTAAATTAGTTGCATGTACTTGCTGACTAAACCTGATTTTCTGTGGAAAATAAGCACATTAATCTTTAGGAAGTTAACACACCCCAATTTAATTACATTATATTATCTAATAAAAGTAGACTGAAGAAATTCATCTACAGTAATCTGTAGATAATGCTACGGTAGGAATCAGAAAGTGTATACATGTAAAATGAAACTCTACAGAACAAAAGTTTAAACTATTTTGCTTCCATGACCTTTTAGTTTATTATCTGTTCATCTATTCTCCAAGGATTTTGCAAGACCTTTGAAAATAACAAGTTATGTTTCCTAAGGTCTGTATATTAAATAAATTAGGTACTTTGTCAAAGTTTCACTTCATATTTGCTGTGTTTTTAAGTTTAATAACAATTCATCGAATCTAATGGTATTTTAAAAAGAAAACCTTCATATGATTATCAGTAAAGTTTTTGTAGAAGATAAGATTAGATTCCTTTTCTGGAGAACATTTTGTGGAGAGGGGCCAGGACTGCCCACCCTTGCTTCGTATAATGGGATGTGCTACCTTGCTGGAACTTAGTACTACAATATAGGAACAAGGGTGCAGGTGCACCATACACCATTAAAATTATAACAACCATCATATCCGAGGTCCTTGGCATACATTGGCCAGTATATGAGCCTGTCCACCTACTTCATGGTGACCTCGTCGGACAGGTCCCTAACATTATAGGGGTTCGCCTCTGGTTTTTTGGAGAGCATCTAGAAAGCAATTTTATAAATAGACACATGTATCAATAAATAAATGTATGTATATGTGTGTGTGTGTGTGTGTGTGTGTGTGTGTGTGTGTGTGTGTGTGTGTGTGTGTGCAATAGTGCAAACAATAAAACACATACTGGCTTATCTTAAAGTTTATCTTCAGACCACTCACAGGTCATAGGGAAGGACTATAACTGGACAGATAAGTGCTGGTCTTTTGTTCATTTTATACATTTACTACTAACTGTATGCTGATTTTAACTTTTTTGCTTGATTTAAATGTAATTTTATTGATAAACCTGAAGTATATTTGCTGTAGGTGTATAATATTGGGACTTAGTTCCTACAGAGACCCTTTGTCATTATTGCTACAGATAGAGCCATGCTTGTCTTTGCCTGTCTAGTCATAGGCGTGCACTCCCAGCGTGACTAGGCGATCCATCCACCTAGTAATGCCAGGAGTGCACAGAGCCACTTCCCATTGTAAGCGCCTCTGTCTGGGTGCACGCGCATGCGCCCGGATGGAGATGCTCTCCATTCGAGTGAATGGGGAGCGTCTCAGTTCGGGCACACACACCCGTCCAGATGGAGAGCATCACAGTGACTAGGTGCACCCAGGAGGGCACACCTAGTCACAGACGGAGCCACGACTAGCATGGCTCCATCTGTATTTTCCATGCTGATATATTTTTCCTCTCCTTACCCTGTCTGTGACCGTGTCTTTCCTTCTGATCCTAAGCTCCAGCTCCACAGTCTGCTGAGACCAGGCAGCCTACTTCCTGCTCAAGTAAATATACGGTGAAGTGTAAGGGGATATAATAATGAAATCTGGAGGCAGTGGCGTAACTAGAAATTTTTCTCCCCCAAGCCAAAAAATTCTTTGGCGCCCCCCACCCCCACCCGCCGCATAATTGGGAGCAAGAAAGGGATAAATATGCGCGCGCCGAAGGCGCACGCTGCAAAAAAAGGGGCGTGGTTTTGTTGGAATGGGCGTGGTTTCTCATAAAGGGGCGTGGTATTGCAGGAAAAGACTACCTTATACCCCAGTTTTGCAACCTGCACGCCCAGACGTTAGCCACCACAGGAAAGAAAAATAATCCTGATTCATGCCCCTTACATTATTTGTCATTTTTCCTCCTTATAGTAATGCCCAGTATACATTATGCCACATACTGCAATGGCCCTTAGACATTATTCCACACACAATAATGCACATGACACATTATGCCACACACCATAATGCCCCCGACACATTATGCCACACACCGTAATGCCTGTGACACATTATGCCACACACCGTAATGCCTGTGACACATTATGCCACACACCGTAATGCCCCCGACACATTATGACAGGAATCGCAATGCCCGTTATACATTATGCTATACACTGCAATGCCCCTGATACATTATAGCACATACAATGCCTGTGACACATTATGACACACACCGCAATGACCTTGAGACATTATACCACAATGCCCGTGATATAGTATACCATACACCGTAATGCCTGTGACACATACCGCAATGCCCTGCCCGTTATACCCTATGCCACACACCGCAATGCCCGTTATGTATTATGCCACACTGCAATGACCCTGAGACATTATACCACATACCACAATGCCCGTGATATAGTATACCACACACCGTAATGCCTGACACATTATGACACACACCGCAATGTCCGTGATACATTATGCCACACACTGCAATGACCCTGAGACATTATACCACATATCACAATGCCCGCGATATAGTATACCATACACCGTAATGCCTGTGACACATTATGACACACACCGCAATGTCCGTGATACATTATGCCACACACCGTAATGCCCATTACACATTAAGTCCTACAGTAAGGCTTCTAATTACTTTTCAATTACCTTCTCGTTGTCAGGGGTTTCATGCACTGGGTGTCATGCTCGTTGCCAGGTGTTTCATGCACTGGGTGTCATGCTCGTTGTCAGGTGTTTCATGCACTGGGTGTCATGCTCGTTGCTAGGAGGTAGTCCTTGTTGCTAGGGCTGTGCTCCCAGTGCCACATATGACCCCAGTGCCAGATATTCCCCCACGGTGCCAGGTACTCACATGCCCCCGGTGCCAAATATAGCCCCCCCATGTGCCAGGTACACATATACCCCCCCACCCAGTGCCACATATGCCCCCAGTGCCAGATATTCCCCCCCAGTGCCACATATGCCCCCAGTGCCAGATATTCCCCCCGTGCCAGATATGCCGCCAGTGCCATATATTCCACCCCAGTGCCACATATGCCCCCAGTGCCAGATATTCCCCCAGTGCCAGATATCCCCCCTAGTGCCAGACATCCCCCCCCAGTGCCATATATGCCCCAGTGCCAGACATCCCCCCCCCAGTGCCAGATATCCCCCCCAGTGCCAGACATCCCCCCCCCCAGTGCCATATATGCCCCAGTGCCAGACATCCCCCCAGTGCCATATATGCCCCAGTGCCAGACACCCCCCCCCCAGTGCCAGACATCCCCCCCCCCACCCCCGGTGCCAGATATCCCCCCCCCCAGTGCCATATATGCCCCAGTGCCAGATATCCCCCCTAGTGCCAGACATCTCCCCCCCAGTGCCATATATGCCCCAGTGCCAGACATCCCCCCCCAGTGCCAGATATCCCCCCCAGTGCCAGACATCCCCCCCCCCAGAGCCATATATGCCCCAGTGCCAGACACCCCCCCCCAGTGCCAGATATCCCCCCCAGTGCCAGACATCCCCCCCCAGTGCCATATATGCCCCAGTGCCAGATATCCCCCCTAGTGCCAGACATCTCCCCCCCAGTGCCAGATATTCCTCCCAGTGCCGCCGTCGTCGCCGCCGCCGCTTATTGGAGGGACACGGAGGGCACAGATCGCCTCTCCTGTGTCCCTCCTGCAGCATCATCTCCGGCGGCCGCGGGTCTAATAGGGGGAAGTGCCGTCCGTGAGCCAATTAGAGCTCACGGACGGCACTTCCCCCTATTAGACCCGCGGCCGCCGGAGATGATGCAGGAGGGACACAGGAGAGGCACACGCTGTGCCGTCCGTGTCCCTCCAACAAGCGGCGGCGGGAAGGAGAAAGCAGTCTGACATGCGGGCGCTCGTCCGCATGTCAGTCTGCTGTAATCAGTGGCGCCCCCGCAGCCCCTCGCCCCCAAGCCACCGCGAGGACTGCGGGGGCAGTAGTTACGCCACTGTCTGGAGGTGTATTAATGTTATTTGTGGGGGTTATGTTAAGAGTATTTGGTTATTAACATTATCCGGGTTACTGGTATCAAAATGGGGTTTATTGCTACCTAGTCTGTATGGAGTTTGCATATCCTCCATGTGCTCCATTTTTCTCCCACAGTCCAAAAACATACTAATAGATTATTTGTCTTGTGAATTTTAATCTGGGTACATGGCAAAACAACATGGTGACTTTGCTATACTTCTAATGATATATCACATCGCCATACACACCACACAGTCCGCTATATGACCATGTGATATATTGTTGCATTCTTAATGTAACAAAACCACATCATCAATGTTATCCAGATGATAGATAGAAAGTGTCCAGTTAGACAGGCAATAGATAGACACCATATGTTAGACAGACATTAGGTCGACAGGGTCAAAAGGTCGACAGGGACAAAAGATCACCATGACAAAAGTAGACAGTACAAAAGGTCGACAGGGTCAAAAGGTCGACAGGGACAAAAGATCACCATGACAAAGGTAGACAGTACAAAAGGTCAACAGGGTCAACAGGGCGACATAGGTGGGTTTTTTTATTTTACATGTTTTTGAACTTTTTTTCATACCTTCTCTATTCATGTCAGCATAGAGTTAGTTATAAATCTTGTGGTGAGCAGCAGCGAGACACAAAGCCTGAAGCATGGTGAGCGAAGCGAGCCCTGCGAGGGGATGCCTCTCTACAATTGGGGGTCCCAGATGACAAAGCTATTCACACAAAGCCCAAAAATGCAAACAAAATTGTGTCTCCCTTTTTTATGTCGACCATTTTCATGTCTACCTTTTAACCCTGTCTACCTTTTGACACTGTTGACCTTTTGTACTGTCTACTGTACCTTTTGACCCTGTTGACCTTTTGACTGTCTAACATGTGGTGTCTATCTATTGACTGTCTAACTAGACACTGTCTATCTATTATACCACACCCAACATCAATGACATCCTCCCATCTGATTTGTAGCACCTCAGATGGGATAAGACAACCTACTAAGTCATAAAACAATAAATTGGGTGGATATTGAGGTACACACTATACAATGGCTGTTATGATTTTTTGTGAATCGCAAGATTGGCCAATCTCTTATATATTTGCCCAGATCTGTGATTCTGTGACTCAGTGTATAACTCTGGGTGGGGCTCTAGCAGGATCTGCCATTCTGAATCACAGATTACCCCTTCCCCCACAGGTCCACGACATTACAAGCCCTGGACCAGATACACAAGCTGCAGCCATGTGCTGCGGTGGTGACAGCTCCACAAGTGGAGGGGGGGGGGGGTTTTACAGTGTGGCTCCCCCTCCTCTCCACTGCTTCCACAGGATACACAGCCACTGGGCCACATACACAGGCTGCAGCCATATGCCACGCTGTTGATAGCTCATACAGCGCAGCTGCTACAGTACAGCTACCCATCCCCGGGGATGATGACAGCAGCTGCTGAGTGTGGCATGTGGAGGGTGGCAGCGGCATTGCTCCGTGCCGCCGATACTTGGCCCAGATCCCGATGGAACACACAGTGTGGAAGCAGTGATGCGAGGGATGGACCCTGACTGCAGCCAATGGCTTGACAGCAGCGGCCGGTGACGTCACAGTGTATGGCCTTCCACTGTGCTCCACCAGCTGCTGCTCTACACACAGCGTGGTGGCTCCCAGGTGCTGCTGGGGGCAGCGATGATGTCACAGGGGCAGGGTTGCCAGTGTGCTCCGCCGGTTACTGCTGTACACACAGCGTGGTGGCTGCCTGGTGTTGCTGGGGCTATGGTGTAGTGAGGACAATATCATTACTTCAGGTACTATATGATAGCAACCATGTTATTGCATAGTCTTTGTATTGCTGTAGTACAGCCAATGGGGCGCAGTTGTTAACAGGGTGTCACACAAAGTATTGCGCCAGCTGGCAGCCCAGGTGTATGAGGCATTACAAAAACACTACCAAACATTACACTGCTGCATGCATGCCCACGGGATACAGGTCAACCTTGGGTGGGTCTCACTGCCAACAACCAGCCCCTTCTCTATGGATCAGGATCTGCATTGTGCAACTATACATATGATACATTATACTGCACAGGACTAGGGTGGATTCCTTATAGTGCATTGCTGCTACTAATCTGGGACTTTATCATGCATACACTACTAACCCATTTTATAACGCTGGTTGGGCCTGTAGCAGGGACTGCCCTTCTGCATCACAAACAAGGGACAGTACTACACTACTGTATGTGATTCATCGTCGCCTGTGGCCACTATTTACGCCGTTGCAAGGAGCTACGAACCCTTGACCATCGCACACCCTTTGGTCGTGCAATATTTAACCACTAACACAATTATGACTGCAGGTAATACTCCATATAATACAAATATAGCATTGCGTAAGGGCATGCAGGGGTTCAGGGGGCATAGGCTGTTGCATAAAATACAAAGATTTCATACACAACAGACATGCAGGGATTAAGGGGGCATAGCCCCTTTACGATGGTGTAAAGAGCACCCGTAGGGTGCAATGAATCATCTAGTACAGTGTTTCCCAACCGCGGTCCTCAAGGCACACTAACAGACCTGGTTTTAGTGATATCCAGGCTTGAACACAGGGGACTTAATTAGTATCTCAGTTATTTTGATTTAACCATCTGTGCTAAAGCCTGGATATCACTAAAACCTGCACTGTTGGTGTGCCTTGAGGATCGCGGTTGGGAATGCCTGATCTAGTATATCATATAGTAGTAGCTCTAGATATGAGACTGCAGTGCTGTCCAAAATTCAAATCGAGGAGCCACACCAACTGCCCCCCAAATGCTGTCAAACATTGCTGGTCGGTACTCACTGCCAGCTGGTGTTTCTCCTCTATTTGAGTTTTGGACTGCACTGCAGCCCAACATCTGGAGCCACTGCTGGTGCATACCTCCCAAAATGACCCTCTCCAGGAGGGACAAAATGCTCTGCTTCTGGACTTTTCTCTTAATGTATGATTGCCAGCACCTGCTTTGTACAGGTTAATTGATAAGAAAGGTATCTCAGCACAGGTGTTTGCAAGCATACATTAAGAGGGAAGCCCAGAAGCAGAGCATTCTGTCCCTCCTGGAGATGGTCATGTTGGGAGGTTTGCTGTTGTGTACTCATCTTTAGTGTCTGCATGGTAGGACATTTAGTAGGTGATTCAGACCTGATCACTGCTGTACATTTTTGCACAGCTGGCGATCAGGTACTAACTCTGTGCATGCGTATGCACCACAATGTACACGCGCGTCAGACAGCAACAAAGGGCATTGCTGGTCAGCGACATGATGGTGCAAAAATTCCCATCGCATGGGGGTTTGCAAGGTGATTGACAGGAGGAAGCCATTTGTGGGTGGCCGTGCCCCACTGTGTGAACACATACATTGAAATGTATGTGTTCTCACTGAAGTCCAGCCCCCTGTCATCCGGCCCAACCACAGCATGCTGCAGTTGGATCCGGTGGCAGGACTGCCGCACAATGTTTGTGCGCATGCATAGGCGTCCACGTGCAGTCTCCTTGCGGGGAAGTGGGTCCCGCTGAACAGGACCCATTTGGCCGCTATGTGTGGCTCTACACTAAGTGTTCAGTGGGACTGTGACTGATGTGAACATTACATATTCTCTGTATACCATTTAGTAATATGACTGCCACTATACAAATAAACTAAGGTGACCATAATATCCTTTTAATTTGGGGCACATATGATTTACACAGGTTTTGTAGCTGGCTAAAACCAGGTGAAATCAGGCTAGAATTTAGCCAGCCATAGAACCTGTGTAAATCATAAATTTCCCAGATTAAAGGGATATTATGGTCACCCTAAATAAACAACAACAATAATAATAATAATAATAATAATAATATATAGTATATGCTAATGTGTTCCAATAAAACTACATATTATTAGTGCTAGGAATTTTTAACCTCTGGACTTTTCACACAATTCAAATACTTTCTGTACAGCTGAGCAGATAATTCCAAATGTCATGAACAGTGAATTCTATAGCATTTGTTCTTATACACTGAACATTTTCACTCCAAATTCAATAGCTCAATACACCTGGAGCTCATTTCAGGGATATTGCAGCCACTTACTTATTCCTTTACACTTCAGCAGCACGTTGATTGCTTTCACTAATTAAAGATTCCCATGTGCATCATTCTCCTTCAATCAAGATCTAATAAATGCAATGCACACAGGTGATGTTTAACAATGAAAGCCATCGTATACTGTATGTATTTGTATGCCATGGTAATCACACATTTACAGCATATACTTTACTGAAGTCGTGTTTTTGTTTGTCTACACAATATAAGTTATATTTAGTTTACATTGTCACATTGCACCATGAAAAGAGTCATTAATCAGAAATCGATAATTCATTTCACAGACAGAAGAGCAACATCATTTTAAAATATGAAAAATCTTTACTTTGTATTTATATATGTTCTATTTTTGCATCATTGCTTGTGCAATTACCAATAAAAAAATTCATTGCTTGGGGTTTATGAACCTGATTCATTATCCTGAAAAAATACATTTATTTCTTATTAGTCTATAATTTCATCAGGTTAGATTTTCCATGCCTGTAGTGTTCTGGTGAGACACATTTCTTGAGCTCAGTAAAAAAGTAAACCATTGTTTTTATATTCCTTACTGCAAGCTTAGATAGCAATGTGTTTGATGTAATATTGTTTTGTGACATTTTTTTACTTTATTGCTTAAGGCAAGAAATTTTTTTTGATTTTGACTGCGAGTATATTGTGTCTTTAGATCAGATTCTAATTATTAGCTGATACTGCATTGCTAGATGTGACGTGCCTTGAACTGTATATACATGTTTTGATCTGGCCATAATAACAAGTTATACCCCTTTCACTCAGAAAAGTCAAATTACAGAGTAAAGATGGTCTACCCGGCAATTTGCGGATCGACACGGGTCCTTTTTATGTGTGAAAGGGTCAACCAGGGTTAAAATTCATTGGATTTCAACCAAGGAATTTACCTGGGTCGGAGACCCGGTAATTTCGACCTGTGTTGACCCTTTCACACCGATGAAATACCTGAGTTGATCTGCAAATTACCGGGTAGCAATTCTTGACCTGGTAATTTGCTTATCTTTGTGAAAGGGAGGTCAGGCAGGGACTGTCAAAATGACCCATCAGTCAAATGACGAGATTTTGAGGCTGATACCGCTTTCCCATCATAATCACGGGTCACACCGGGGAGTGGTACACGGGTCCTTCTTTGGTGCGACCCGCCATGAGACCCCTTTCAGACTGGCAACACGACCCAGCAATATGCCAGGTCGGGTTGCCATTGGGGGCGGGAGCGGAGGCTTAGCTGGCATCATCAAGGATGGGTGCGGAGGCAGTGCTTGTTGATGAGATCATCTACACACCACCTCCTCCATACTGGGAATGGGTCCCAGGTTGCATCGACCCGGGTTACCCATTCACAAAGCACCTGACCTGGTAATAACCCGGGAATAACCCTGCTTTATTCCCAGGTTGAAATTCCGGGTCAGCCGACCCAGGAATTCAGGCATGTGAATGGAGTATGAAAAGGGTATAAGGGAGACAATCACAATGTGGGAGCAAGGCAAAGATCCCAATCACACATTAATGATGAGCATCATTGATCCCCTTTTTTCCCCATGTCCAAAAAATTAAATCATATCTGTATGTACTTATTTGTGTGCAATTTGCCATGAATTTCTCAATTCATAGAAAAAGTCTTACAAATATGTACATACACACATGTTACATTATCTCATAAATATACTCAATTCCTCTAAGTCATGTTGGAGATTTCCCTAGCGTGAAGGACATTTTACTGTAACTTGTGGCAAGTTTAATTTGAATCTGTCTTTTTACACATATGTGCCAACAACCTAAATCTAAAGTAATACTGTAATTACTTTTTCAGATATAGTAAATTGGACAATGGCCTCTTCTTAATATATTATTTCTTCTTAAGAACATTCCAGCACTGTATGAGACAGAAGAGAAAAAATAATTACACGCATTACATCTGATAGTTTGTGATATTTTGTTGTATATGTACTTTAGTAACACAAGTTTAACATTATTAACCTCAAGGCTTAATCCACTCGTGTATCTAGCTTCCAGTACTTGATACGTTCTTTCATCATTTAACCTCACATGCCATTTCATAGCAGTTATTCTTAGCTTCACTTTCCTATTACAATCCACCTCTCCCTTTCCTTTATTGATTTTTCAATTTCCTTGTACTGTACATGCCTTCTTAATGCTAGATCCATTATCCTCAACCTACTGAAAAATGTTACTGACTTTTTCAGCCCTTTTTAAACAAGATGCTGCTATACCTACCAATTCTGAAATACCTTAATTTATGTCCTTAGGACTCCTTACTAAAGAACAATGCAACACTTACATATATCTTTGTGAATTAACGCTTTTAAAAATTGTTCTAAAAAGGATAAAAAGCCAAATTGGTATACCTGTCACTTGACACTCAGTATAATAGCTATATGACATGGGCACAACTGGGGCCTGATTCAGAGTCTGACGATGCAAAGTCTGTGTGTGTCTTTTGCTGGTCATGCGCCTTTGGTTTTATGCTAATACTCCTGGTGTACACCTTCCTGGTGTACAGCCATGCTTCTGAATGTTCAACGCACACTTTGAGCATCTTTAGATGCTAAAATATTGCTTGGTGCGTCAACCATTGGCCGCACTATTGAATCTTGCATTAACCCTATGCTATATGAAGATTAATCAGAGTATGTTCTCCAGTGTGAGCGAATAAACGCCCGACTTCACAACCAGTTCAGTGACACTGTCATAACATGTCCATAAGAATGTACAGTGCATCCGGAAAGTATTCACAGCACTTCACTTTTTCCACATTTTGTTAAGTAACAGCCTTATTCCAGAATGGAATAAATTCATTTTTTCCCTCAAAATTCTACACACAATACAATAATGACAATATGAAAATAGTTTTTTTAAGATTTATGCAAATTTATTAAAAATAAAAAACTAAGAAATCATATGTACATAAAATTTCACAGCCTTTGCCATGACGCTAAAAATTTAGCTCAGATGCATCCTGTTTCCACTGATCATCCTTGACATGTTCATACAGCTTAATTGGAGTCCACCTGTGGTAAATGCAGTTGATTGGACAGGATTTGGAAAGGCACACACCTGTCTATATAAGGTCCTACACTTGACAGTGCATGTCTGAGCACAAACCAAGCATAAAGTCAAAAGAATTGTCTGTAGACCTCCGAGACAGAATTGTCTCCAGGCACAAATCTGGGGAAGGGTACAGAAAAATATTTGCTGCTTTGAAGGTCCCAATGAGCACAGTGGCCTCCATCATCCGTAAATGGAAGTAGTTCGGAACCACCAGGACTCTTCCTAGAGCTGGCCGGCTGTCTAAACTGAGCGATCGGGGAGAAGGGCCCTAGTCAGGGAGATGACCAAGAACCTGATGGTCACTCTGTCAGAGCTACAGCATTCCTCTGTGGAGAGAAGAGAACGTTCCAGAAGGACAACCATTTCTGCAGCAATGCATCAATCAGGCCTGTATGGTAGCGTGGCCAGAAGGAAGCCACTCCTTAATAAAAAGCACATGGCATCCCACCTGAAGTTTGCCAAAATGCGCCTGAAGGACTCTCAGACCATGAGAAACAAAATTATCTGTTCTGACCGCTCATCACTAGGCCAATACCATCCCTACAGTAAAACATGAGGGTGGCAGCATAATGATGTAGGGATGTTTTTCAGTGAACTGGAAGACTAGTCAGGATAAATGGAAAGATGAATGAAGCAATGTACAGAGACATCCTGGATGAAAACCTGCTCCAGAGTGTTCTTGACTTCAGACTGGGGTGACGGTTCATCTTTCAGCAGGACAACGACCCTAAGCACACAGCCAAGATATCAAAGGAGTGGCTTCAGGACAACACTGTGAATGTCCCTGAGCGGCCCAGCTAGAGCCCAGACTTGAATCCGATTGAACATCCCTGGAGAGATCTGAAAATGGCTGTGCACTGACACTTCCCATACTAACTGATGGAGCTTGAGAGGTGCTGCAAAGAGGAATAGGCGAAACTGCCCAGATAGGTGTGACAAGCTTGTGGCATCATATTCAAAAAGACTTGAGGCTATAATTGATGCCAAAGGTGCATCAAAAAAGTATTGAGCAAAGGCTGTGAATACTTATGTACATGTCATTTCTTCATTTTATATTTTTAAGAAATTTGCAAAATCTCAAAAAAGCTTTTTTTCAAATTGTCATTATGGGGTATTGCGTGTAAAAAAATTTGAGGAAAAAAAATAATTTATTCCATTTTGGAGTAAGGCTGTAACATAACAAAATGTGGAAAAAGTGAAGCACTGTGAATACTTTCTGGATGCACTGTATATCTTCGTGCGTCTGAATAGCCACTTACCAGTCACTGACAGGGAACTCCCAGCATATTTACAATATATTTTGGATATTGTGCATCTCAATCATTACTGTATAGTGGGTTAGTGGGTGTGTACACGTGATATGTCTGTGAACAATGTCGTTCACAGACATATGGTGTCAGCCCTGCAGCACAGCTGATACCCGATATATCTTAAGATGTGTGTATGGGCGGTACACTGGCTGCATGGACTGACAGCTGGATGGGCAAATTCAAATGTCCACTCAGCTGTGGTGTCAGGATGACATATTGAGCAGCCGATCGGTAAGTATATGGTCTTATCAAGGTTAACGCTACTCTTCATCAACATCTAACATTTCTCACTTAGATACTGATATGTACAGTATCAGCGGTTGATTTAGGCCAACTCAGAATGCAAATTTAGTCCAGTTAGACCTAAAACAGCCAACAGATTCATAGTATGCTTCTTACAACATTAATGCCCAACTCCTTTGATGTGCAGACTCTCCTTATGAGTGGCATTGGTTAATACAGTGTTTTGCAATTTTCAGTGATAATATTGAGAACCATATCATGTTTTTTTTCCTAAATGAACAACTTAAAAGCAAATCACAACTGTAGCAAAATATCAATTTTGAATGTAACACATAAAGCCTGATCCTTAGTCGCATGCAATCCAAATACATTGTAAGTATTCACCTAGTTGAGCAACTGTGCATCAACTGTTTTATCAACTAGGCATGTGCAAAAACGTTATCATAAATGGGGTGAAAAAGTGATGGGAGGTGGCTAGAAGTGAACGAAAAAAAGTCAGTCTTATGGGCATGTAATTGGAGGGGTGCTACAGTATCAGTGAAAGCAGATGCATTCTAAGATGCACAGCTGAAGCCATAGCCAGAGTAAGATGGAGAAACTGCATCTTCCATTGTCCTGGTGCAATTGTTTATGGTGCTGGTGGTGGTGCGGTGATAGTGGCATCACTAGTGGTATTATAGCGCACAGTGATGCATAAAGCGATCATCTCAGTGCTAGCACATTCAGACACAGGCTACTACACCAGGGGAAGGGCGGATACTAGCGATTACATATTATCAAGGTGCAACTCTAGCAACAGATGCAAGATTGGACGCAGCAGCTTTCATCTTTGAATCGGGTCCATATTCACTAGTTTAATTCATAACCATGCTTGGAAAATTCTGCAATTATATAATCATATGGACACTCTGCTGTCTGGTAAATAACCACGGTGAACCCAATGGTCAATGTAGTAGGCAAAACCAGTGCTGGTTGCTGCCAATCATAACATTGGACATGCAGAAGCACACTGTCCCTCACCACATAACTGAACCTGTGGATAACACATAAACACAGTTTACTTCATTTTTAGATTTTTTACTGAATTTCTCAATGAGAAACTTTTTCGCCTAGGGGTGTCGTGAAAAAAATTCTGATACTCTGTAGTGCCGTGATTCCAAAAAGTTTGGGAAGCACTGGTGTAACCTTTACTACAGGTCTATGACATATACTGTAATTACAGTATGTGGATTTCTTTACCATATCAGCAAATTGTAACTGAAATTGGTACTGAAATTACAGTGGAAGCAAACCAAGTTGTTATTTTTTGTATTAAATGACACAGAAATGAGCAAGGAAAAATTATCTCACTTTACAGATATACAAGATATATAATTTGCTTGCAATGTAAATTGCCCAGTCACAAGTTCAGTGTACTGTATAATTATCATTGACATTGACTAATTATCAATTGACAACTATAGGTCTCCATTACTCTTTAATTGTAACTCCCTATACTTCTGATTTTTTTTTTAATATACTGTACTTTAAACACTTTTATAAATAAATTATTTCTGGCGGTTATGGATTGGAAGGACCTTCAAAACTAGATTTGGCATATTCCTGATGTATATATGTGTGATGTGTAGTAAACAGGAATCATCATGCTAGTCATCTGAGATGGATCAGAAGAGAAAACTTAAGCTGGGTACACACCTGGGCTACTTTATGGTCGACTAGCCATTGCGCCACCTGAGCAGCCGTTTCAGGTAAATATACACACTTACTGATCAGCCACTTGATGTATTGTCCTGAAGTCCCAGCTGGGAGGGCATTCAAATCTGCCTGCCCAGGCTTTGACTTCAGTACCCGTAGCAATTGTACAGGCGAACTAGCAGGTTACAGCCAAAAGAGGTTTTTATTTATTTATTTGTGTCATGGTGGTTGGCGGAAGTAGCGTCTTGCAAAATCTGCTGATTCTGGAAGTAATGCCTTCAAGGTGTATGTTTTATGCAGCACTCAGGTATTCTGTTGTGCTTTCTATGCAAACCAATCTACAGTACATGACAGGGGTGCAGCTAGCTAGGGTGGTTGAGGAACATGCCCCAGGTGACAGAGGCATGGGTACCAGTTAGACAGGCAGTGTTAATGGACAGGCAGCACCAGAGAACATAGAGGTGATTGATCTGCTTTGACAGATGTTGTACTGAGCATTGTGATTCTGCAATCTTTCATCTGAAATCCAGGTTCACTAGTTATGTGCTCGTCCAGTTCTGATCACTGCAGAGGCTTGGGCACTATTTTTATGCAATTTAGCAATCCTGCTGCTTTTGCCCCCAGGGCTCTGAACAAGATGTAAATTAGATATGCACTAAATGAAAAAGAGCTTTAGTCCTGATTCAGAGTTAGATGCAAATTCAGTCACTGCTGTGGATTGCAGAAGATATGACAATGCTACTCTTACGTACAGAGACTCCCATTGTTCTCAGATCCTCTGATTGTGTACACAAATGTAGCAATGGACATACATCGTTCACACCACCTCTGAGCAACCCCATAGTTACTCAGAATATCCATTGCAGCTAAACTGCTGGAGCCAGTAATCCTGTGTACAAGGACACAGTTACCGGAAGCAACATGGCCACAAATGGTCATAACATTCTGCAGTTTTGTAACCACCCCCCATTACCTTCCACAAGTGTCACTGTCTGTCAATCATTCACTGTTGCGTCCTAATCAACACTACAACCGCTGTCTCAAGATCATTACAGCATATGTGCAATGCAACTCAGAATTTTATTCACCTCTGAATAATGCTTGCAAAAATGTCTATGACTAGCCTGTGGTTATTGAGATCAGCCACTTATCTCCATTCTCTGCAAGCTGCTACATTCTGCATCTGCATGCACACCACAGTTCATGTTTAAGTTACAATAAGGGGGGTAATTCTGAGTTGATTGTAGCAGGAATTTTGTTAGCAGTTGGGCAAAACCATGTGCACTGCAGGGGAGGCAGATATAACATGTGCAGAGAGAGTTAGATTTGGGTGGGTTATTTTGTTTCTGTGCAGGGTAAATACTGGCTGCTTTATTTTTACACTGCAATTTAGATTGCAGATTGAACACACCACACCCAAATCTAACTCTCTGTGCACATGTTATATCTGCCTCACCTGCACTGCACATGGTTTTGCCCAACTGCTAACAAAATTCCTGCTGCGATCAACTCAGAATTACCCACAATATCACCTAGATGTGGCCTACAATAATGGTAAGAATCTCATTTTGGCTGATGTGAAAAGATGCAGAGAGCGCTTTTTTGCATAGGAATTATTATGACAATTACTTACTCTTATCTTTAAAAGAAGATTTACTCAATTTTCTTAAAAGGTATGGTTTTATTGTGAAAGTTATATATTAAAATAAAATAAAATAAATGAAACTAAATATAAAAACAGAATAAACAAAACAGAATGTTTTCCTGTGATTGCTTTCTTATTTGATAAACAGTAGCAGTTTCATGTTACTGTTCTTATTTCAGCTTGTCAAAGTAATTTGTATACAATGTAACACAGGTGAAGATCCTACTGTGAGAATAGAGTAGACCTCAAATTCTTTTTGAAGCCCCAGGAGGGGTGAAATGCAATAGGTCATTGGTACAAGCTAACTACCTACGTTGTATCCTGCTGCTCTGACTGTGAAAAATAACCCACACCTGATACACCCACACCATGTGGTGAAACCCTCTACACAAGCCGAACAGACCCCTCTTGGGGAACTATACCGGAAGGGCAAACAGAGGAGAGAGGAATTAAGGAGCCAGGACGCTTCTCATGGAGCAACAAGAAAACCACCCATCCTACTCACATACCTATGGACCCCGAGCCAATAGACCAGACCAGGGACTTTATGGGCATAATTACCAGAGGGGATCAAGCGTTTGTAAGGAAGATGAACACTATGAACCACTCTGAACAACCTGCGGGAATATCACATTTAACCTTTAACCTATTACCGGTAAGACGCCTGAGCGGGCCGCAGCTTCATTCATTTTTTCATTATTCAGTTTTTATATTACCCTAACAATTTTTCTACTATCTCATTAAATACCATTTGCATGGTTTAAGGGACATTTATAATAAGGACAGAAACATATGTGCATCCTCTCCTATGCTATATATGTGTATTTTAATTATAAATAATTTCATATTGTACAGTATATGTATTTATGTACTATGTCTCAAAATCAATAACTGAATGAATAATCAAGGCAAAAGGTGAACTTTAGGAATTCCACCAACCCTACTGGTGGAAAAGAATATATTTATACTTTATTTTTAAACACAATTTGAGGTCTATTCTATTCTCACAGTAGGATCTTCACCTGTGTTACATTGTATACAAATTACTTTGACAAGCTGAAATAAGAACAGTAACAGGAAACTGCTACTGTTTATTAAATAAGAAAGCAATCACACGAAAACTCCTTATATATTCTGTTTTGTTTATTCTGTTTTTATATTTAGTTTAATTTATTTTACTTTAGTATATAACTTTCAAAATAAAAGCCATACCTTTTAAGAAAATTGAGTAAATCTTATTTTAAAGATAAGAGTATGGAATTGTCATAATAATTCCTATACAAAAAAAGTGCTCTCTGCATCTTTTCACAGATATTTATATAAAAAAGAGGGACCCCTTTAGACAAATCGAAGCAGCTCATTTATATGTATAGAAATCACCCAAGGGATTAGCGCAGTTGGACCCACATTTCTGCCATATAATTTTGGCTGATGCACTGTTCCATGCTCATCTCCCTCAAGGGCAGATGTATTAAGCCTGGAGAAATGATAAAGCAGTGATAAAACAGTTATAAGTGCATGGTGATAACGCACCAGCCAATCAGCTCCAATATATACATTTACAGTTAGGAGCTGATTGGCTGGTGTATTATCACCTTGCACCTTATCACTTCTCCAGGCTTAATACATCTGCCCCTCAGTTTGATGTTCCAGGTAGTGATGTTGACTATGATGTCATGTACATTGAACTGTAGTGTAGTCAGTGTACTATCCCCAAGGAAACGGGGAGGATGTTGTGAGATCACATGTAAGGATGACCTCTGTCAAAGTACTGTATGTCTCAAGTTATGCTACACTGTTGGCATGATACTTCCAGAGAGTTGTATTGTATTTGTTACTTTTTTTCCCATATGCGATTAAATCACCCATTATGATGGCTTCTTTCTGTGTGGTCATAGATTCATTATTCCTCATTCCACAATCACTACAAGACTTGTATGCATGTTAGATTCATCAGCAACACCCAGACTGTGAAGCTACTAAACACAGGACTAAATACTGTATGCTTTGTACTGACACTCTCTAGCCAGAGATATTGACCATGCTGTTGCTTCTTGTGCAAGCTCCTTGGTTCATAGTTGCTAGTGTTCATTTTAGCACCCTGCACCTCTCACAACCCATGTAGTTCCTCTTTCCTGCATGGGGTGTCGCTCTCTGTTCTGGTGCTTCTCAGGTCTGTATATCAGCAATAAGATACAGACCAGAGTGTGCTAGAAGTACCAGAGCAGAGAGCAACACCCCAGACAGGAAAGAGGAACTGTACTGGTTGTGACAGGTAGAGGATGTTAGAATGAACACTAGTTGCAACTTGCTACTGATATCTTTGATTGGAGGAGGAAAGAGCACTTACAGTAGTACTTGTTAACTCTTACTCTAAATGGTTCAAAGCAGACTACCGCTTTACTAGCCCAACAGTAATAAAAAAAAGTTTAAGAGACACTTCTCTATGCATGGAATACCACAAAAACTGATAACTGACATTGCCTGCAATTCATGAGCAATTATTTGCAGTACTTTCAAAACAGTGTCACATCAAACACACAAGCAAAGTGTTCATTATCCACAATCCAATGGAATGGCAGAAAGAGCAGTTCACTATACTAAACACTTATTCAACAAATGTTGTTGCATTGGCTCCGATGTACAGATAGGTCCATGTTTATCTTGACCTTTAATAGGATTAACTGAGACTGGGCAGTAGGACTTAATCCCCTGCTGTAATGACTTAATCACCTGCTGTATTGTTCTCTGTATTGTATTGCAGCTGAGAACAATAGATGAAGGGTTTATGTTAATAAATTATGTTGTGCCTAGGCGCAGCAAACTAGCCAAGATAACCGTGGATCTATCTATATGCATGGCAATATTCACCCTGAGAAACACAACAAGAGATGGGCTACCATCACTGCACAACATCCATTCTAAAGGCTTATTCCTGTATTAAAGCCAAAACTTCAACCATAAGTCTAGACTTATATATAAGGTGCACACACTAGATTTAGAATGTTTTTCTCACCTACATTAAGTGAGCCAACTACATTTTAGCAATGTGGTTCACATTTACACTAATATTGGACTTGACAAACAGAGCACTATTAAAGGGTGCTCCAAGAGACCTAGCAGCTTTGCTGTGGAAGCTAATTGTACATTATGAGTGGTAAATGTGCCACCTGCTGAAGGTGTTTGGACATCTAGATCCACCAACATAACCGCCTACAATGTGTGTCCAGGGTCACCAAGTGTCAATTTGAAAAAAAGCTCAGGACAGTCCAATGCTCATGCATCCAAAAATGATCAAACCTCACACTCATGTGCTCCCTTTTTCACCACCGGTCCTTGGTTGAGTTTCAAGGTGCAATCCCAATTTCCAGGACTTTGTTACATATTTCTTCTTCTTACCTGTGCACCACACATTGTTTCATTGACTTTGCTGTTTCCATGCAATATCTTTGCTGTGTACAGTATACAGTATGTTTTATTTGAAAGGAGGGCTTGCTGGTGGCTAGCTTGGTGGATAAAGACACATTTGTTCAGCAGCGTCCTGTATTTTCAATCACATCACAGCTAAGAGGCACTGTATTATAGTAACTTAAAGCACACATGGCTGTCATCTATTCTCTCATGTAGTTACTAGATCATATTAGATGACCTTAGTTTGACATGAATTTAGCGCTCACAGAAAGATTTCTATTAAGTTACACGGAAACTGTACAAGCACCATGACAGCAAAAGCTTTTTCCCTTCCCCAGTATTTTACTTAGAATTAGATTGTGTATACATGTCTTCTAACATTCCGGGTATATCATATTGTTGCAGTTACTACTGAAATAATTGCACTCACCATATTCCTGTATGTGCATAATCCTTTTAATATCTATATAAATTTATTACATGTTACAACATGCACAGTTTGTATATTATTTCAACAATAATCCCCGCAAATAAGTAATTTCACTAAATATACTATAATGCCACTCCTACTGTCACTGCCCCCTGGCTGCTGCTCCTCATCCTCTCCCACTTACTGTACCTCTACTTTGTGCTGACCACAGCTGCTGCTGTCCCTATTGCAGTAACCACATGGAAATGTTCAATAAAGAAATTCTGTGAGACTAAATGGAGCCTATTGGCAGGAGATACAGGGCTAGTAATTTATCAAAGGACTAGGTATTTGGTTGTTATATTTGTAAAATGGGTACTTGAAATAGGAACTCGGTAGACAGACTTCTAGTGAATACGCAGTGACTTTTTACTGGCAGCAGACATGGAAGAACTGCATGCCTAGGCATAGGCCTGAAAATAGAGGTACATACAGAAAATATGTAAATTACCATAAAAGGTCCTAACACTCCTCATGCTTAGCAGTCAGTCCACTGCAGTGGCTTGCAGCCACAATAAGCCAAATTCTCTAAGCATAGCCCTTGGTCCCTGGCACTACAGTCACTTTCTCTACTAACTGGCCACTAACTAGTGTCTGGAAGAGTAGGGGAATAAGAGTTCTAAACTCTTCCTCTGCTGCTGATTTCCTGCTGGCTCTGGGCAACCTGGAAAACTGGGAATTCCATATTTCCACTTTGAGCTGTGCAGCCCAGAAAACTCAGAATTTCAACCTTCTGATGCAGCTAAAGAATGTGCCAATCTTCTTTTCCTCTCCATTGGAAGTAGCTGATCCCACTAGAATGTGGACAATTCACATGAGAGACCACCCTTCTCACCACACATTTTTATATACATTATAAATTTATCACTCATATTTCTATTGTCTTCAAGTGTATCTTTAGGGTCAATTTCAACAGGTCACTAATGTCAGTCTAAGGTAATACAAATGCACTACTACAGGTAAGGTGGCATAATCAGCCTTAAGTAATATATGCAAAATCCTAGAGACGCAGTGGTAATGCCTTTTTTGCACACACCTCATTTCATGCTGGTGCACCTATCATTACAGCATTACTGCGTGGTTTGTAGGGCAGAGTGGCAGTTTTGGAAGTGGAGCAGCAAAAGTTAATAACAGCCAACTTCAGGAGCTGTGTGGACGTTACAATCTAAGGGGTCTATTTACTAAGCCTAGGATGGTGATAAAGTGGATGGAGATAAAGTACCAGCCAATCAGCTCCTAACTGTCAAACACAGCTTGTGACATGGCAGTTATGAGCTGATTGGCTGGTACTTCATCTCCATCCACTTTATCTCCATTCAAGGCTTAGTAAATAGACCTCACAGCAGGGACGTGCAGTCAGGGGAGGCAGGGGAGGCAGTGCCTCCCCTGTCATTCTCCCCTATCATTAATGATTACAATAATATAAAGAATATACTTATGACACATATTCTGTGTCCTAAGTATATGCTTTATATTATTTTAATCATTTCTACACTTTAAAACTGGTTACATTTTTTTTAGAGGCACCGAGAGCTGTGCCTCCTGTGTATAATGGTAAAGGGTCGGACGCGGGGGGCGGGCAGGGGGCGGGGCCAAGGACAGGGCTGTAAAAGCCCATTACAAAAACCAGGATAAGCGGCACCAGTGTGAGTGCCTCAGTGACAGGGGTGTGCTTTCTGCCCATATGAAAGCACGCCCCTGTCACTGCTGCAGATATGATTGGGCACTATGAGATCATGGGCAGGGCAACTCCTGACCTGAGTCCCTGCAGCTTCCGTTCGTCTGGCCAGACCCGCATCACCCGCACACCGCCGGCGCCGCCGCTCATCACCCCCGACCCCCGTCACCTGGTGCTGACGACCTCTCCTCTTGACTAGGCGGCGTAGAGCTCTGCGCCGCTAATTCCCCACACACCGCCGGCGCCGCTCAACACCGCCCCTACCCCTGGTGCTGATCATCTCCCCCGGGCCGCTCACCGTCAGTGCTGCCCCCCCAACCATCGCTGGTGCTTCTCATCTACCCCCCTCCCCCCCCAATCCCCCCCCCCCGCGCCAGTGCTGATCATCTCTCCCCCCACCCTCCCCGCTAGTGCTGCTCATCTTCCCCCCCCTCCTCCCCCACTCACCATCAGTGCAGCAGCTGCCGCTCATCTCTCCCCCGGGTCCCCCAACCAACGCTGGTGCCTGTCATCTACCACCCCCCCTCCCCCCCCGCCAGTGTTGATCATCTCTCCTCCCTCCCTCCCCGCTGGTGCTTCTAATCTACCCCCCTCTCCCCCCCCCCCCGCACCAGTGCTGATCATCTCTCCCCCCCCCCCCTCCCCGCTGGTGCTTCTCATCTACCCCCCTCTCCCCCCCCCACGCACCAGTGCTGATCATCTCCCCCCCCCCTCCCTGCTGGTCCTTCTCATCTACCCCCCTCCCCCCCCCCCGCACCAGTGCTGATCATCTCTCCCCCCTCCCTCCCCGCTGGTGCTTCTCATCTACCCCCCTTCCCCCCCCCCCCCGCGCCAGTGCTGATCATCTCTCCCCCCTCCCTCCCCGCTGGTGCTTCTCATCTACCCCCCGCGCCAGTGCTGATCATCTCTCCCCCCTCCCCGCTGGTGCTGCTCATCTCCCCCCCCCCACTCACCATCAGTGCAGCTGCCGCTCATCTCTCCCCCCAACCACCGCTGGTGCCTCTAATCTACCCCCCTCTCACCTGGTGCTGCTTATCATCCCCCCCCCCTCCCCCTCCCCTCCCCTTGGCCTGCAGTGCAATGTACAGACCAAGGGAGCGCCGCGTCAGGAGCCTGCAGCCAGAAGAAGAAATCATGTAAGTGGCTGACACTACACTACACCTACACTGCACTACACTACACTACACTGTACTACACTACACCACACTACACTGTACTACACTACACTGTACTACACTGCACCTACACTACACCGCACTACACTACACTGTACTACACTACACCTACACTACACTACACCTACACTGCACCTACACTACACTGCACCTACACTACACTACACTACACCACACTGTACTGCACCTACACTACACTACACTGTACTGTACTACACTGCACTACACTACACTGTACTGCACTGCACTGCACTACACCTACACTGCAGTACACTACACTGTACTGCACTGCACTACACTGCACTGCACCTACACTACACCACAGCTTAAGGGTAGAGTGGGGGGAGGGGTGTGTATAAAGTGCTCTACCTGTCGTAATGTGTACAAAAAAGGGGGGCTGTGTGCTGTAATGTGTAAAAAAGGGGACACTGTCTGTCGTAATGTGTACAAAGGGGACGCAGTCTGCCGTAATGTCTAAAAAGGGGACGCAGTCTGTCGTAATGTCAAAAAAGGGGACGCAGTCTGCCGTAATGTCTAAAAAGGGGACGCTGTCTGCCGTAATGTCCAAAAAGGCAGACGCTGTCTGCCGTAATATGTAAAAAGGGGGACGTTGTCTGCCGTAATGTGTAAAAAGGGGGACGTTGTCTGCCGTAATGTGTAAAAAGGGGACACTGTCTGCTGTAATGTGTAAAAAGGGGACACTGTCTGCTGTAATGTGTAATAAGGGGACGTTGTCTGCCGTAATGTGTAAAAAGGTGGACGTTGTCTGCCGTAATGTGTAAAAAGGGGGACTGTCTGCCGTAATGTGTAAAAAGGGGACGCTGTCTGCCGTAATGTGTAAAAAGGTGGACGTTGTCTGCCGTAATGTGTAAAAGGGTCTCTACCTGGTGTAGTGGTGCTACTGTGCGGCGTAATTTGAATAATAGAGACTACTATGCACCGTTATATGAATTGGTATAATTTTGTGGCCACACCCCTTCCCCACGAAGCCACGCCCCTATATATTTTGCGCATGCCTGCAGCGCGCACTGCTCCTGTTTTACATAAACTTGGATGGAATGGGGAAGGGGGTCCAAAGCATTTTGTCGCACATGGGCCCACCGCTCGCTAGTTCCGCCACGTGCTCTACCTGCTGTAATGTGTAAAAGGGAGCTCTGCCTGGCGTAATTTGAGCTACTATGCGACGTAATTTGACTAATGGAAGCCCTGGACAACAAAATTGCATTCATGTCCTCCTCCCAGTCCCAAACACTAATTTATTTATTTATTTTCTATAAAAATGTACAATATATCACAAGTATGATGAGCAGGCAGGTACCGGGCATTGGTGGCATCGGACTGAGATGCAAATTAGTGACGGAGGGCTGGGTCAGTTGATGGTGGGCGAGTTGTAAGTCATTGGCGGTGGCAGCAGGCATCGGCACAGGGGCAGTAGTGGGCATTGGCTCTGCGGCGGTAGGGGTCATCGGCAGGATTCGGAGGACATTATGGCTGTAGTGCCTCACCAGCCACTGACCTCACCGCACGCCACTGCCTCACAGTGCCAAACAGGTGCTCTGGTACACCTAGTCTTGGGGATAACTGGATCTGAACTGTATGCACTTTGCTTCTGAGAACAGTGTAGGAGGTGTAATGTTTAGCATTACTGCCTCACAGCACTGATGTCTTGAGTTCAATTCCCACTATTGTCCTAACTGTCTGGAGTTTGTACAATCTCCCTATACTTGCATTGGTGTATCTATAATGGGTGCAGGGCCACTAGATCACACCACACACCCAGCACCCATATAATTCATCTGGAGTCCCGCGAGGCCGGTAATGCTGACAGAAATCACCAGGAAAATGGTGGCCAATTTCCCGGTAGTTTGTGCATGTGCAACAGAGATTTTTCAGGTGCAATGTTCCTGGACAATTGTGCATGCACAGTAGACTCTGGTATAAAGCCTACAGTGCTGCCAAAGAGGTGGGTTCCATCACAGAGCCTGCAAATGGGAGATCTCTTCTCTTAATCTGCACCTGCAGGCCTGCATGAGTTTCCTCCCACAATCCAAAAGTATACTGGTAGGTTAATTGGCTCCAAAGAAAATATTAACCCTTGTGTGTAAGGGTATGCATGTACTACATGTGTTTAGGGCAGACTAGATAGGCCAAATAGTGCACATCTGTTTATGTTTCTATATAACATCTGGGATCTTTCCTTAAAAACAGTAATATTTAAGCATCCACTATGCCCATAGTAGTATCCCAGGCCCTAACCGTCCCAACAGAATGACAAGGAGGGAGCTTTAGCACAACCCATGTCATGAAAGTATATTGAATTTAATACATACATAGATTTTGCAGTATGAGATAACCTGTGATGATTGCAGTATAAATGTATAATATTGTTAGGTAAGACAGAGGCTATTTGCAGCAATACAAATATACAGTACATTTTAGTCACTAAGCCAATGAACATTCTGTTTCTCCAGATTATTATTATTTTTTTTTATTCAGCTTCTCTGCTTCTTTTCGGTGCAGCTACTTATCACCAAAGACCAGTATCCACTAGAATTCTCTTTCATTTAATGATAGCACTGACAGGCAGTAGACTGTTACATACAGCTGATAATAGCAAGCAGTAAGTGGAAAAGTCTACATATCCCATTCTGTTCAGCTCTTTCTATGTTACAGCATCACAATCATTTACTGAACGGGAATGATAAGAATTCTTACGCAACACTAAGAATGCCAATCTATCAATGAAAACAGTAAAAGAAATGTATCCTCTTTCAATTCAGCACTTACAGTAAATGCCATACTAAATACTCTGAACTGGATACTCTATATATCTCATTTTGCATAAATTTGTCTAGCAACTTAATATGACCACAGTAGTTCATGTAGTATAACACCCAGGCTCAACTATTCCAAATAATAGATATTTGTATCTACAGTATTTCTAAGTTAACAATAATGATCCTAAATTTCTTTTTCTCATTCCATGCAATTATGCAAAACTAAAAATATAAACATATTTAAAACCAATACTAATCAACACTATCATCGCTCTCTACTAGTGATGAGCGGGTTCGGTTCCTCGGAAACCGAACCCCCCCCGAACTTCACCCATTTTACACGGGTCCGAGGCATAATCGGATTCTCCCGTATGGCTCGGTTAACCCGAGCGCGCCCGAACGTCATCATCCCGCGGTCAGATTCTCGCAAGATTCGTATTCTATATAAGGGGCCGCGCGTTGCCGCCATTTTGACTCGTGCATTGGAAATGTTAGGGAGAGGACGTGGCTGGCGTCCTCTCCGTTTATTAATGTTGCTGCAAATATTTGTGCTTATTGCTTAATTGTGGGGACTGGGGAGCAGCTGTATTATATAGGAGGAGTACAGTGCAGAGTTTTGCTGATCAGTAACCACCAGTTTTATCCGTTCTCTGCCTGAAAAACGCTCCATATCTGTGCTCAGTGTGCTGCATATATCTGTGCTCACACTGCTTTATTGTGGGGACTGGGGACCAGCAGTATTATATAGGAGGAGTACAGTGCAGAGTTTTGCTGAAAGTGACCACCAGTATATATAGCAGTACGGTACGGAAGGCCACTGCTCTACCTACCTCTGTGTCGTCAAGTATACTATCCATCTAGATTCTATACCTGTGGTGCATTTTAGTCTTGCAGTTTGCTGACAGTGACCACCAGTTTATATAGCAGTATGGTACGGAAGGCCACTGCTCTACCTACCTCTGTGTCGTCAAGTATACTATCTATCTAGATTCTATACCTGTGGTGCATTTTAGTTTTGCAGTTTGCTGACAGTGACCACCAGTATATATAGCAGTACGGTACGGAAGGCCACTGCTCCACCTACCTCTGTGTCGTCAAGTATACTATCCATCTAGATTCTATACCTGTGGTGCATTTTAGTTTTGCAGTTTGCTGACAGTGACCACCAGTATATATAGCAGTACGGTACGGAAGGCCACTGCTCTACCTACCTCTGTGTCGTCAAGTATACTGTCCATCTAGATTCTATACCCGTGGTGCATTTTAGTTTTGCAGTTTGCTGACAGAGACCACCAATATATATAGCAGTACGGTATGGAAGGCCACTGCTCTACCTACCTCTGTGTCGTCAAGTATACTATCCATCTAGATTCTATACCTGTGGTGCATTTTAGTTTTGCAGTTTGCTGACAGTGACCACCAGTATATATAGCAGTACGGTACGGAAGGCCACTGCTCTACCTATCTCTGTGTCGTCAAGTATACTATCCATCTAGATTCTATACCTGTGGTGCATTTTAGTTTTGCAGTTTGCTGACATTGACCACCAGTATATATAGCAGTATGGTACGGAAGGCCACTGCTCTACCTACCTCTGTGTCGTCAAGTATACTATCCATCTAGATTCCATACCTGTGGTGCATTTTAGTTTTGCAGTTTGCTGACAGTGACTACCAGTATGTATAGCAGTACGGTACGGGTGGCCACTGCTCTACCTACCTCTGTGTCGTCAAGTATACTATCCATCTAGATTCTATACCTGTGGTACATTTTAGTTTTGCAGTTTGCTGACAGTGACCACCAGTATATATAGCAGTACGGTACGGAAGGCCACTGCACTACCTACCTCTGTGTCGTCAAGTATACTATCCATCTAGATTCTATACCTGTGGTGCATTTTAGTTTTGCAGTTTGCTGACAGTGACCACCAGTATAAATAGCAGTACGGTACGGAAGGCCACTGCTCTACCTACCTCTGTGTCGTCAAGTATACTATCCATCCATACCTGTGGTGCATTTCAGTTGTGCGCAGTATATATAGTAGTAGGCCATTGCTATTGATACTGGCATATAATTCCACACATTAAAAAATGGAGAACAAAAATGTGGAGGTTAAAATAGGGAAAGATCAAGATCCACTTCCACCTCGTGCTGAAGCTGCTGCCACTAGTCATGGCCGAGACGATGAAATGCCATCAACGTCGTCTGCCAAGGCCGATGCCCAATGTCATAGTAGAGAGCATGTAAAATCCAAAAAACAAAAGTTCAGTAAAATTACCCAAAAATCAAAATTGAAATCGTCTGATGAGAAGTGTAAACTTGCCAATATGCCATTTACGACACGTAGTGGCAAGGAACGGCTGAGGCCCTGGCCTATGTTCATGGCTAGTGGTTCAGATTCACATGAGGATGGAAGCACTCATCCTCTCGCTAGAAAAATGAAAAGACTTAAGCTGGCAAAAGCACAGCAAAGAACTGTGTGTTCTTCTAAATCACAAATCCCCAAGGAGAGTCCAATTGTGTCGGTTGCGATGCCTGACCTTCCCAACACTGGACGAGAAGAGCTTGCGCCTTCCACCATTTGCACGCCCCCTGCAAGTGCTGGAAGGAGTACCTGCAGTCCAGTTCCTGATAGTCAAATTGAAGATGTCACTGTTGAAGTACACCAGGATGAGGATATGGGTGTTGCTGGCGCTGGGGAGGAAATTGACAAGGAGGATTCTGATGGTGAGGTGGTTTGTTTAAGTCAGGCACCCGGGGAGACACCTGTTATCCGTGGGACGAATATGGCCATTGACATGCCTGGTCAAAATACAATAAAAATCAGCTCTTCGGTGTGGAATTATTTCAACACAAATGCGGACAACAGGTGTCAAGCCGTGTGTTGCCTTTGTCAAGCTGTAATAAGTAGGGGTAAGGACGTTAACTACCTAGGAACATCCTGCCTTATACGTCACCTGGACCGCATTCATCAGAAGTCAGTGACATGTTAAAAACTTTGGATGACAGTGGAAGCAGTCCACTGACCACTAAATCCCTTTCTCTTGTAACCAAGCTCCTGCAAACCACACCACCAACTCCCTCAGTGTCAATTTCCACCTTACACAGGAAAGCCAATAGTCCTGCAGGCCATGTCACTGGCAAATCTGACGAGTCCTCTCCTGCCTGGGATTCCTCCAATGCATCCTTGAGTGTAACGCCTATTGCTGCTGGCGCTGCTGTTGTTGCTGCTGGGAGTTGATCGTCATCCCAGAGGGGAAGTCGGAAGACCACTTGTACTACTTCCAGTAAGCAATTGACTGTCCAACAGTCCTTTGCGAGGAAGATGAAATATCACAGCAGTCATCCTGCTGCAAAGCGGATAACTCAGGTCTTGTCAGCCTGGGTGGTGAGAAACGAGTGTCCGGTATCCACCGTTAATTCACACGCAACTAGAGACTTGATTGAGGTACTGTGTCCCCGGTACCAAATACCATCTAGGTTCCATTTCTCTAGGCAGGCGATACCGAAAATGTACACAGACGTCAGAAAAAGAGTCACCAGTGTCCTAAAAAATGCAGTTGTACCCAATGTCCACTTAACCATGGACATGTGGACAAGTGGAGCAGGGTAGACTCAGGACTATATGACTGTGAAAGCCCACTGGGTAGATGTATTGCCTCCCGCAGCAAGAACAGCAGCGGAGGCACCAGTAGCAGCATCTCGCAAATGCCAACATGTTCCTAGGCAGGCTACGCTTTGTATCACCACTTTCCATAAGAGGCACACAGCTGACAACCTCTTACGGAAACCGAGGAACATCATCGCAGAATGGCTTACCCCAATTGGACTCTCCTGGGGATTTGTGACATTGGACCAATATTGTGCGTGCATTACATCTGGGCAAATTCCAGCACGTCCCATGTTTTGCACATACATTGAATTTGGTGGTGCAGAATTATTTAAAAAATGACAGGGGCGTGCAAGAGATGCTGTCGGTGGCCCGAATAATTGCGGGCCACTTTCGGCGTTCAGCCACCGCGTGCCGAAGACTGGAGCACCAGCAAACAGTCCTGAACCTGCCCTGCCATCATATGAAGCAAGAGGTGGTAATGAGGTGGAATTCAACCCTCTATATGCTTCAGAGGATGCAGGAGCAGCAAAAGGCCATTCAAACCTATACATCTGCCCACGATATAGGCAAAGGAGGGGGAATGCACCTGACTCAAGCGCAGTGGAGAATGATTTCAACGTTGTGCAAGGTTCTGCAACCCTTTGTACTTGCCACACGTGAAGTCAGTTCAGACACTGCCAGCCTGAGTCAGGTCAATCCCCTCATCAGGCTTTTGCAGAAGAAGCTGGAGACATTGAAGGAGGAGCTAAAACAGAGCGATTCCGCTAGGCATGTGGGACTTGTGGATGGAGCCCTTAATTCGCTTAACCAGGATTCACGGGTGGTCATTCTGTTGAAATCAGAGCACTACATTTTGGCCACCGTGCTTGATCCAAGATTTAAAACCTACGTTGTATCTCTCTTTCCAGCAGACACAAGTCTGCTGGTGAGAAAATTGTCAAGTCAAGCGGAACGTGACCCGTCAACAGCTCCTCCTTCACATACTCCCGCAACTGGGGGTGCGAGGAAAATGGTAAGAATTCCGAGCCCACACACTGGCGGTGATGCAGAGCAGTCTGGAGCGAGTGCTGACATCTGGTCCGGACTGAAGGACCTGCCAACGATTACTGACCTGTCGTCTACTGTCACTGCATATGATTCTGTCACCATTGAAAAAATGGTGGAGGATTATATGAGTGACCGCATCCAAGTAGGCATGTCAGACAGTCTGTACGTATACTGGCAGGAAAAAGAGGCAATTTGGAGGCCCTTGCACAAACTGGCTTTATTCTACCTAAGTTGCCCTCCCTCCAGTGTGTACTCCGAAAGAGTGTTTAGTGCAGCTGCTCACCTTGTCAGCAATCGGCGTACGAGGTAACTTCCAGAAAATGTGGAGAAGATGATGTTCATCAAAATGAATTATAATCAATTCCTCTGTGGAGACATTCACCAGCAATTGCCTCCACAAAGTACACAGGGATCTGAGATGGTGGATTCCAGTGGGGACGAATTAATAATCTGTGAGGAGGGGGATGTACACAGTGAAAGGGGTGAGGAATCAGAGGGTGATGATGAGGTGGACATCTTGCCTCTGTAGAGCCAGTTTGTGCAAGGAGAGATTGATTGCTTCTTTTTTGGTGGGGGCCCAAACCAACCAGTCATTTCAGTCACAGTCGTGTGGCAGACCCTGTCGCTGAAATGATGGGTTCGTTAAAGTGTGCATGTCCTGTTTATACAACATAAGGGTGGATGGGAGGGCCCAAGGACAATTCCATCTTGCACCTCTTTTTTTTTCATTTTTCTTTGCATCATGTGCTGTTTGGGGACAATTCTTTTAAGTGCCATCCTGTCTGACATTGCAGCTCCACTCCTAGATGGGCCAGGTGTTTGTGTCGGCCACTTGTGTCGCTTAGCTTAGTCACACAGCGACCTTGGTGCGCCTCTTTTTTTCTTTGCATCATGTGCTGTTTGTGGACAATTTTTTTGAAGTGCCTTCCTGTCTGACACTGCAGTGCCACTCCTAGATGGGCCAGGTGTTTGTGTCGGCCACTTGTGTCGCTTAGCTTAGTCACACAGCAACCTTGGTGCACCTCTTTTTTTCTTTGCATCATGTGCTGTTTGGGGACTATTTTTTTGAAGTGCCATCCTGTCTGACACTGCAGTGCCACTCCTAGATGGGCCAGGTGTTTGTGTCGGCCACTTGTGTCGCTTAGCTTAGTCACACAGTGACCTTGGTGTGCCTCTTTTTTTCTTTGCATCATGTGCTGTTTGGGGACTATTTTATTTAAGTGCCATCCTGCCTGACACTGCAGTGCCACTCCTAGATGGGCCAGTTGTTTGTGTCGGCCCCTTGTGTCGCTTAGCTTAGCAATCCAGCGACCTCGGTGCAAATTTTAGGACTAAAAATAATATTGTGAGGTGTAAGGTGTTCAGAATAGACTGAAAATGAGTGTAAATTATGGATATTGAGGTTAATAATACCATGGGATCAAAATTACCCCCAAATTCTATGATTTAAGCTGTTTTTGAGGGTTTTTGTAAAAAAACACCCGAATCCAAAACACACCCGAATCCGACAAAAAAATTTCAGGGAGGTTTTGGCAAAACGCGTCCGAATCCAAAACACGGCCGCGGAACCGAATCCAAAACCAAAACACAAAACCCGAAAAATTTCTGGTGCACATCTCTACTCTCTGCTAGGGTGGCCAATCCCGGGCCATTTTTTCAATCCAGGGATTCCCGAGATTGGCTGCATTTCAATGTCCCACCCCTCCTGCCCTGCCCATGCCAGATAAATCAAAGCAATCTGGCCGGGCGGGAGGGTGGGACACTTCCTACTCGATCATATGGATAGGTGGGCAGTGCAGCGGTGAGGTCCAGCAGCTGGGTGGGTGGCTGTGTAGCGTTACATGAAGTCAGAGGTCATGCTGCGCTGCCGCCCGCCCAGTTGCCGTATCAAGTAAGCCAGCCGGGGGAGGCAAGGAGGGGGAGCCTGGCAGCGTCTGAGCATCCTGAGGACACTTAACACTGCCCGACCTACCCAAAACTAGGTTGCTGGCCAATCCCAAAAACCCCCGGGATTGGAAGCTCCAATCCCGGGATTGGATCCCGGACAATTTTAGTCCGGGATGCGGGGATCCCGCAGATCCCGATCCAGGGATTGGCCACCCTACTCTCTACCATCCAGCAGAAGAATAGAGTAATACAGATAAAGAACAACACACTTATATACAGAGGCTGAAGAAAGGTTAACTTACATACAGTACATGTGAAAGAGAGGATACCAGTGCAATAACAGTGGCAGAGATTGCGAGTGGTGGGCCCAAGAAAAATATGCTTTGGGCATCCCTCCTCTGCTCCACCCCATGTTAATTATATGAAATATGGCAGTGGGTGACAGGGAGATGTAGAGGGTGACAGGGAGAGGCAGTTGGTGATGGGGAGAAGGAGAGTGTGATTGGCAGAGATAGTGGGTGATATGCAGATGGTGACAAGGTGAGTCAGAGGGTGATAGGCAGAGGCAGAGGGTAGCAGGCCAAGGCAGTGGGTAACAGGCACAAAGTGTCAGGAAGAGACAGATGGTGATGGGTAGAGGCATTGGTGATGGACAGAGGGTGACAGGGAGAGGAAGAGGGTGATGGGGACAGGCAGAGGTTTATTGGCAGATTCAGAGGGTGAAACAAAGAGTTAGAGGGTGATGGTGAGAGACACAGAGTGATAGAGAGAGGCAGTGGATGATGAGCAGAGGCCAGGTCCGAATTAAAGTTTGTGGGCTCCCATGGTCAACAAACCTGTGGGAGTCCCTATAAATTCACAAAGTGTACACTGAGATATATACTGTATGCCTGTATATGTATACATATATATATATATATATATATACATACATACAGAAACAGGAGCTGGCACTCTAATGCTGTATAGTCTATACTTGCATCCGGTGCCCTCCAAGTGTCTTTGGGCCAAATAGGTCATTCACCGTAGTTACTGCAGAGAGGTGGCACTCATGACGACTTTGTGAAGAAAGACACGGACCCCAGGTAAAATCCTTACCTGGGGTCCGTGTCTTTCTTCACAAAGTCGTCATGAGTGCCACCTCTCTGCAGTAACTACGGTGAATGACCTATCAATCAATAATCCTGACCTGGGGTCCGTGTCCTTCGTTACAAAGTCATCATGAGTGCCACCTTTCTGCAATATATATATATATATATATACTAGAGATGAGCGGGTTCGGTTTCTCTGAATCCGAACCCGCACGAACTTCATGTTTTTTTTCACGGGTCCGAGCGACTCGGATCTTCCCGCCTTGCTCGGTTAACCCGAGCGCGCCCGAACGTCATCATGACGCTGTCGGATTCTCGCGAGACTCGGATTCTATATAAGGAGCCGCGCGTCGCCGCCATTTTCACACGTGCATTGAGATTGATAGGGAGAGGACGTGGCTGGCGTCCTCTCCATTTAGATTAGGAGAGAGAGAGAGAGATTGACCTGAGGCTGATACTGTAGAAGAGAGTGCAGAGTTTAGTGACTGACCACAGTGACCACCAGCAGTGCAGTTGTTTTATTTAATATATCCGTTCTCTGCCTGAAAAAAACGGTACACAGTCACATACCATATCTGTGTGCACTGCTCAGCCCAGTGTGCTGCATGCCTGCATCATCTATGTATATATTATATATCTGACTGTGCTCAGCTCACACAGCTTATAATTGTGGGGGAGACTGGGGAGCACTGCAGTGCCAGTTATAGGTTATAGCAGGAGCCAGGAGTACAAGACAGTCACATACCATATCTGTGTGCACTGCTCAGCCCAGTGTGCTGCATCATCTATGTATATATTATATATCTGACTGTGCTCAGCTCACACAGCTTATAATTGTGGGGGAGACTGGGGAGCACTGCAGTGCCAGTTATAGGTTATAGCAGGAGCCAGGAGTACATATTATATTAAAATTAAACAGTGCACTGCACACTTTTGCTGCAGGAGTGCCACTGCCAGTGTGACTGACCAGTGACCTGACCACACTGACCACCAGTATAGTTAGTAGTATACTATATTGTGATTGCCTGAAAAAGTTAAACACTCGTCGTGTGACTTCACTTGTGTGGTGTTTTTTTTTTTTATTCTATAAAAAACTCATTCTGCTGACAGACAGTGTCCAGCAGGTCCGTCATTATATAATATATATACCTGTCCGGCTGCAGTAGTGATATATATATATTTTTTATATCATTATTTATCATCCAGTCGCAGCAGACACAGTACGGTAGTTCACGGCTGTAGCTACCTCTGTGTCGGCACTCGGCAGTCCATCCATAATTGTATACCACCTACCCGTGGTTTTTTTTTCTTTCTTCTTTATACATACATACTACTACATCTCTTTATCAACCAGTCTATATTAGCAGCAGACACAGTACAGTACGGTAGTTCACGGCTGTGGCTACCTCTGTGTCGGCACTCGGCAGTCCGTCCATAATTGTATACCACCTAACCGTGGTTTTTTTTTCTTTCTTCTTTATACATACATACTACGACATCTCTTTATCAACCAGTCTATATTAGCAGCAGACACAGTACAGTACGGTAGTTCACGGCTGTGGCTACCTCTGTGTCGGCACTCGGCAGTCCGTCCATAATTGTATACCACCTAACCGTGGTTTTTTTTTCTTTCTTCTTCATACATACATACTACGACATCTCTTTATCAACCAGTCTATATTAGCAGCAGACACAGTACAGTACGGTAGTTCACGGCTGTGGCTACCTCTGTGTCGGCACTCGGCAGTCCGTCCATAATTGTATACCACCTACCCGTGGTTTTTTTTTCTTTCTTCTTTATACATACATACTACTACATCTCTTTATCAACCAGTCTATATTAGCAGCAGACACAGTACAGTACGGTAGTTCACGGCTGTGGATACCTCTGTGTCGGCACTCGGCAGTCCGTCCATAATTGTAAACCACCTACCCGTGGTTTTTTTTCTTTCTTCTTCATACATACATACTACGACATCTCTTTATCAACCAGTCTATATTAGCAGCAGACACAGTACAGTACGGTAGTTCACGGCTGTGGCTACCTCTGTGTCGGCACTCGGCAGTCCGTCCATAATTGTATACCACCTAACCGTGGTTTTTTTTTCTTTCTTCTTCATACATACATACTACGACATCTCTTTATCAACCAGTCTATATTAGCAGCAGACACAGTACGGTAGTTCACGGCTGTAGCTACCTCTGTGTCGGCACTCGGCAGTCCGTCCATAATTGTATACTAGTATCCATCCATCTCCATTGTTTACCTGAGGTGCCTTTTAGTTGTGCCTATTAAAATATGGAGAACAAAAATGTTGAGGTTCCAAAATTAGGGAAAGATCAAGATCCACTTCCACCTCGTGCTGAAGCTGCTGCCACTAGTCATGGCCGAGACGATGAAATGCCAGCAACGTCGTCTGCCAAGGCTGATGCCCAATGTCATAGTACAGAGCATGTCAAATCCAAAACACCAAATATCAGTAAAAAAAGGACTCCAAAACCTAAAATAAAATTGTCGGAGGAGAAGCGTAAACTTGCCAATATGCCATTTACCACACGGAGTGGCAAGGAACGGCTGAGGCCCTGGCCTATGTTCATGGCTAGTGGTTCAGCTTCACATGAGGATGGAGGCACTCAGCCTCTCGCTAGAAAAATGAAAAGACTCAAGCTGGCAAAAGCAGTAGCACCGCAAAGAACTGTGCGTTCTTCGAAATCCCAAATCCACAAGGAGAGTCCAATTGTGTCGGTTGCGATGCCTGACCTTCCCAACACTGGACGTGAAGAGCATGCGCCTTCCACCATTTGCACGCCCCCTGCAAGTGCTGGAAGGAGCACCCGCAGTCCAGTTCCTGATAGTCAGATTGAAGATGTCAGTGTTGAAGTACACCAGGATGAGGAGGATATGGGTGTTGCTGGCGCTGGGGAGGAAATTGACCAGGAGGATTCTGATGGTGAGGTGGTTTGTTTAAGTCAGGCACCCGGGGAGACACCTGTTGTCCGTGGGAGGAATATGGCCGTTGACATGCCTGGTGAAAATACCAAAAAAATCAGCTCTTCGTGTGGAACTATTTCAACAGAAATGCGGACAACAGGTGTCAAGCCGTGTGTTCCCTTTGTCAAGCTGTAATAAGTAGGGGTAAGGACGTTAACCACCTCGGAACATCCTCCCTTATACGTCACCTGCAGCGCATTCATAATAAGTCAGTGACAAGTTCAAAAACTTTGGGTGACAGCGGAAGCAGTCCACTGACCAGTAAATCCCTTCCTCTTGTAACCAAGCTCACGCAAACCACCCCACCAACTCCCTCAGTGTCAATTTCCTCCTTCCCCAGGAATGCCAATAGTCCTGCAGGCAATGTCACTGGCAATTCTGACGAGTCCTCTCCTGCCTGGGATTCCTCCGATGCATCCTTGCGTGTAACGCCTACTGCTGCTGGCGCTGCTGTTGTTGCTGCTGGGAGTCGATGGTCATCCCAGAGGGGAAGTCGTAAGCCCACTTGTACTACTTCCAGTAAGCAATTGACTGTTCAACAGTCCTTTGCGAGGAAGATGAAATATCACAGCAGTCATCCTGCTGCAAAGCGGATAACTGAGGCCTTGACAACTATGTTGGTGTTAGACGTGCGTCCGGTATCCGCCGTTAGTTCACAGGGAACTAGACAATTTATTGAGGCAGTGTGCCCCCGTTACCAAATACCATCTAGGTTCCACTTCTCTAGGCAGGCGATACCGAGAATGTACACGGACGTCAGAAAAAGACTCACCAGTGTCCTAAAAAATGCAGTTGTACCCAATGTCCACTTAACCACGGACATGTGGACAAGTGGAGCAGGGCAGGGTCAGGACTATATGACTGTGACAGCCCACTGGGTAGATGTATGGACTCCCGCCGCAAGAACAGCAGCGGCGGCACCAGTAGCAGCATCTCGCAAACGCCAACTCTTTCCTAGGCAGGCTACGCTTTGTATCACCGGTTTCCAGAATACGCACACAGCTGAAAACCTCTTACGGCAACTGAGGAAGATCATCGCGGAATGGCTTACTTACAATTGGACTCTCCTGTGGATTTGTGGCATCGGACAACGCCAGCAATATTGTGTGTGCATTAAATATGGGCAAATTCCAGCACGTCCCATGTTTTGCACATACCTTGAATTTGGTGGTGCAGAATTATTTAAAAAACGACAGGGGCGTGCAAGAGATGCTGTCGGTGGCCAGAAAAATTGCGGGACACTTTCGGCGTACAGGCACCACGTACAGAAGACTGGAGCACCACCAAAAACTACTGAACCTGCCCTGCCATCATCTGAAGCAAGAAGTGGTAACGAGGTGGAATTCAACCCTCTATATGCTTCAGAGGTTGGAGGAGCAGCAAAAGGCCATTCAAGCCTATACAATTGAGCACGATATAGGAGGTGGAATGCACCTGTCTCAAGCGCAGTGGAGAATGATTTCAACGTTGTGCAAGGTTCTGATGCCCTTTGAACTTGCCACACGTGAAGTCAGTTCAGACACTGCCAGCCTGAGTCAGGTCATTCCCCTCATCAGGCTTTTGCAGAAGAAGCTGGAGACATTGAAGGAGGAGCTAACACGGAGCGATTCCGCTAGGCATGTGGGACTTGTGGATGGAGCCCTTAATTCGCTTAACAAGGATTCACGGGTGGTCAATCTGTTGAAATCAGAGCACTACATTTTGGCCACCGTGCTCGATCCTAGATTTAAAGCCTACCTTGGATCTCTCTTTCCGGCAGACACAAGTCTGCTGGGGTTGAAAGACCTGCTGGTGAGAAAATTGTCAATTCAAGCGGAACGCGACCTGTCAACATCTCCTCCTTCACATTCTCCCGCAACTGGGGGTGCGAGGAAAAGGCTCAGAATTCCGAGCCCACCCGCTGGCGGTGATGCAGGGCAGTCTGGAGCGACTGCTGATGCTGACATCTGGTCCGGACTGAAGGACCTGACAACGATTACGGACATGTCGTCTACTGTCACTGCTCAAAAAAATAAAGGGAAAACTAAAATAACACATCCTAGATCTGAATGAATGAAATATTCTTATTAAATACTTTGTTCTTTACATAGTTGAATGTGCGACAACAAAATCACACAAAAATTATCAATGGAAATCAAATTTATTAACCCATGGAGGTCTGGATTTGGAGTCATCCTCAAAATTAAAGTGGAAAAACATGCTACAGGCTGATCCAACTTTGATGTAACGTCCTTAAAACAAGTCAAAATGAGGCTCAGTAGTGTGTGTGGCCTCCACGTGCCTGTATGACCTCCCTACAACCCACACAAGTGGCTCAGGTAGTGCAGCTCATCCAGGATGGCACATCAATGCGAGCTGTGGCAAGAAGGTTTGCTGTGTCTGTCAGCGTAGTGTCCAGAGCATGGAGGCGCTACCAGGAGACAGGTCAGTACATCAGGAGACGTGGAGGAGGCCGTAGGAGGGCAACAACCCAGCAGCAGGAACGCTACCTCCGCCTTTGTGCAAGGAGGAACAGGAGGAGCACTGCCAGAGCCCTGCAAAATGACCTCCAGAAAGCCACAAATGTGCATGTGTCTACTCAAACGATCAGAAACAGACTCCATGAGTGTGGTATGAGGGCCCGACGTCCACAGGTGGGGGTTGTGCTTACAGCCCAACACCATGCAGGTCGTTTGGCATTTGCCAAAGAACACCAAGATTGGCAAATTCACCACTGGCGCCCTGTGCTCTTCACAGATGAAAGCAGGTTCTCACTGAGCACATGTGACAGACGTGACAGAGTCTGGAGACGCCAAGGAGAACGTTCTGCTGCCTGCACCATCCTCCAGCATAACCAGTTTGGCAGTGGGTCAGTAATGGTGTGGGGTGGCATTTCTTTGCTCGCCAGAGGTAGCCTGACTGCCATTAGGTACCGAGATGAGATCCTCAGACCCCTTGTGAGACCATATGCTGGTGCGGTTGGCCCTGGGTTCCTCCTAATGCAAGAAAATGCTAGACCTCATGTGGCTGGAATGTGTCAGCAGTTCCTGAAAGACGAAGGCATTGATGCTATGGACTGGCCCGCCCGTTCCCCAGACCCGAATCCAATTGAGCACATCTGGGACATCATGTCTCGCTCCATCCACCAATGCCACGTTGCACCACAGACTGTCCAGGAGTTGGCGGATGCTTTAGTCCAGGTCTGGGAGGATATCCCTCAGGAGACCATCTGCCACCTCATCAGGAGCATGCCCAGGCGTTGTAGGGAGGTCATACAGGCACAAGTAGGCCACAGACACTACTGAGCCTCATTTTGACTTGTTTTAAGGACATTACATCAAAGTTGGATCAGCCTGTAGTGTGTTTTTCCACTTTAATTTTGAGGGTGACTCCAAATCCAGACCTCCATGGGTTAATAAATTTGATTTCCATTGATAATTTTTGTGTGATTTTGTTGTCAGCACATTCAGCTATGTAAAGAACAAAGGCCCTCATTCCGAGTTGGTCGGTCGCAAGGCGAATTTAGCAGAGTTGCTCACACTAAGCCGCCGCCTACTGGGAGTGAATCTTAGCTTCTTAAAATTGCGACCGATGTATTCGCAATATTGCTATTACAAACTACTTCGCAGTTTCAGAGTAGCTCCAGACTTACTCTGCCTGTGCGATCAGTTCAGTGCTTGTCGTTCCTGGTTGACGTCACAAACACACCCAGCGTTCGCCCAGGCACTCCCACCGTTTCTCCAGCCACTCCTGCGTTTTTTCCGGAAACTGTAGCATTTTCAGCCACACGCCCCTAAAACGCCGTGTTTCCGCCCAGTAACACCCATTTCCTGTCAATCACATTACGATCGCCGGAGCGAAGAAAAAGCCGTGAGTAAAAATACTTTCTTCATAGTAAAGTTACTTGGCGCAGTCGCAGTGCGAACTTTGCGCATGCGTACTATGCGGATTTTCACTGCGATGCGATGAAAAAGAACGAGCGAACAACTCGGAATGAGGGCCAAAGTATTTAATAAGAATATTTCATTCATTCAGATCTAGGATGTGTTATTTTAGTGTTCCCTTTATTTATTTGAGCAGTGTATATAGAGAGAGATAGAGAGACAGAGAGAGAGAGACAGAGACAGAGAGAGCGAATGGACCAGCACTCCTCCTGTGATAGATACAGGGTGCCCTCTGGATCACTTGGATATAGTCTGGCACAAAACAGGTGGCGACACTCAGGGACTTATTTCATAATGTGTATTTCACAGCATCACACAGTAATCCCAACATTTCGGGGCTCACACACCCCTTTATCAAGGTGAGTAACCATGTCTGCATTTTGAACATGTCAGCATAATGAATGTCGGTATTTTGACCGTGTCTGCATTTTGACTGTAGGTCAATGTCTGTTGGGATTATGACTGTCGGTAATGTGTCTGTCAGTAAATCATATTGAACCCCATTTAATTGTTTTATAAATTGTAATGAATAGGAAATTGGCTATTTGTGCTAATTATTTAAACATGATATTATTTATTTATTTATTTATTTTGTACTTACAGTGGGTATAAAATGTAGTCCTTCTTTTGTCTTTTTTTTTCTTTTTTTACAAAATGAATTGAAGAAGAATTTCTTCCCTTTAATCAACACAAAGTGCTCAATAATGTTCCAAAAAAAAAACCCAACCATTTGTCAAAATTAATTAAGAATGAAAAACTGAAAATAAGTGATTGCATTAGTATTCACCCCTTTCTGTATTCATAGTAGATTTCCTCTGAAGTAACCTGCTTTCTGCATGCAGTTAAGGTGTGTCATATGATCACAGCATAAATACACTTGTATCTGGGAGCACTGCCAGGTTGTTAGACCATGTCCAAACAATGAAGGCAAAAGAACATTACCAATCAGGAAAAGTGTACAAGAATAATATTTCCAATACATTGAATATATCCTGAAGCACAGCTGAGTATCAAAAACATAAATGGAAAAAATAAGTAAAAACGTGAATCTGCCTAGAACATGCTATCCTCCAAAACTGAGTATATGGGCAAAAGCTGTAGTAAGGGAGGCCAATCAAAGGCCTCTCTAAATGAGTTACAGTCACAACTGGGATGGGAGTAATGGTGCATGGGACAGTAACATTGTGGGTGGGATTCAAATCTTCTGTCCCTCCCTCCTGCCCGCATCGCGCCTGCCGGCCGTATTCAAATGTTGCTGCAGATGGGTGCGATATTAGCATTTCAGCTCGCCACCCCTAGGGGTGGCGAGCTGAAATGCATGAAAAGTGACCCGTTTGGACGCCCAAACGGGACTTTCCGCGATCGCGCCCATGACTTTTTTTTAGACACTTTACGCTGCTAAACCCGTCTCTAAGGGCGTGATCAGTGCGATAACGGGGGTCAATAGAATATCGCCCCGCGATCTCACATCACTTTAGACAGGAGATCGGGGGCAATAAAACATTTGAATCCCGCCCATTGAATGTGTCAAAAAGTGTTGTACAGTATACTGTATGTTGTTGGAAAGAAGAAAGTCCTTAAAAAAAAATGACTTCAAAGCCTGGCTACAGTTTTCCCAAAGACCAAAATTTAAATTTTTAGGCACAATGCTAAGCACATCACAGTGAAAATACTATCACTACAATGAAGCATGGTAGTGGTGTGTGGGGAGAGGGGGTATTCTTCTCTATGACAGGAGCTCGGAAGCTCATAAAAATACATGTGAAAATGCATGCTGCCTGGTAAGAGATATTCCACGAAATTGTGGTAATTTTTTTAAATTCATCCATATAACAAAATTAACTTGGAATTAAAAAAAAAGAAAGAAAATGATTACATTAGAGATGTGCACCGACCCTCATGTTTTGGATCTTTATGTTTTTTTAAAATTGGGCCAGTTTTTGTTCCTACAGTATAATTAACCTCAAAAACATTAATTTCAAGCCATTTTCAGTCAATTTTGACCACCTCACAGCTCAACATAATTTTCATCAATATAGGCCAAAGGCCTGCTGGCTAAACGAAGCAAGAGACCAGTAGCACAAACACATTGCAGAAGAATAAAAGAATATAGTAGATCTATGAAACCTTAATCACAGTAACTCTTCTTTATATTATTATAATTATTAACATTAGTAATAGTCATAGTAGCCCTTAATCACACTACTGCAGCCCACAGCCCTTCATTGATGACACATAATCTGAGGTGACACTGTATCCCAATGTCCTAAATCACAGTCACAGTAGCTCTTAGTCACAGTCACAGTAGCCACCAGCCCTATACTGATGATGATGATGATGATGATGATGATGACATAAAGTCTGAGAGTGACACAGTATCCCACAGTCCTTAATCAGAGTCACAGTAGCCCTTAATCACACTGCAGCCTGACCAGCACCCTCTCCCTGTTAGGGTCTCCTGCTCTGTGCTGCCACGTCGTCATGGCAACCGGGAGACAAGTGCTAGCGGAGTAACCTGAGCGTAGCTGATACTCCGGTTCGGGTCTTTTGCTGTGCAGTGGTTACAGGCTCTGTGCACGGCAGGGGATCCGGTACTGGTTTTTGTGCTCACAGTCTGTGCGGTCTGAGTGGGGCGTGGACAGCACCTGCTATATAAACCCTCTTCTCAGGTTAGGCAGATGCTGCTGAATCTTTGTTGGTTAGTCAGTTCCTGAAAGCTAGCTAGTACTGTGTAAACTTTGTATTTGTTTGTTGCTTACTGCAAATAGGCCTTGGGATTTGGTATTACACTCTGCCAATCCAGACCTAGCAGTAAGACTGGAGTCAGTCGTTTAACCTGCTGGGGTTCTTTTGCTACTCTGTGAACCTAGTAAGTTTGCGGCTGTATTCTCAGACTTGCCTGCCAAAATCCTTTCTCACTGTGCAAGGTGTTCAGGTGTCAGTTTAGTGGCAGTAAGCTGAACCAGTGCACTGCAAGTGAGGATTAGGATTGTGGAGACTCTCCTTGTGTCTATTATTCCATCTCTGACCAAGGAGTTTACTGCCACACCCGTTGGTAACCCTTTAGGGTTTTGCTGTTGCCCTTAGCAACAGCATTTCGGGTTCTCTATGTATTAAATCACTACATCTCGCTTCTTTCCATCTGAGCATTCCTAATACTAGGGAGACACCCAGTTTCTTAGCCTTTGGGCTTCTCTGTTCACTTTGTGTTTATTTTGTTACCCTATCACCTTCTGTGTATGTAATGTCATATTCCCCAGTCTGTCTGTGAGTTCATTTGTTTTGCATCCCTCACCGTTCAGACACCAGTACATTCCTGCTGGCACTGGTGTGCATAACATATTCAGCAGCCCAATACTCCTGTTGAAATTTTGTGGGAATATGGAGCATACCCCTCAAAATACTTTGCAACAGGTGGTCAATCAGGTGCAGGTCCTGACTCGACAATTTAATGATTTGTCCATTAAAATGCACACCTCACAGGCCGCTGGCGGAGCTCCCGCAGCAGCAGTACCTTCAGGGGTTAAAGAGCCGAAAGTAAATCTCCCGGATCGTTTTTCTGGAGATCGCTCGCAGTTCTTTTGTTTCAAGGAGAGCTGCAAGCTATATTTCCAGCTTAGGCCTCAGTCTTCTGGGTCGGAGATTCAGCGGGTGGGCATAGTGATTTCCTTGCTACAAGGAGACCCACAGGTCTGGGCATATGGGTTGCAGCCTGACTGTCCGTCGCTTAAAAGTGTTGATGTTTTTTTTACGGCACTGGGCATGTTGTATGATGACCCTGACAAGACGGCCTCAGCCGAGGCTCATATTTCGATCCTTAAGCAAGGGCGAAGGCCAGTTGAGGTTTATTGTACGGAGTTTCGGAGGTTGGCCCATGATACCCAGTGGATGCTTGGTAGAAAACCTTTACTCCTTTGGGAGAAATTTTTGCTCTGGGTAAGTTTACCAGTATTGCACATCTACACATTGGAATTTGAGCTCTTTTCTCTTTGATCAAGCTTTACCAGGTTGGGTGGTGACAGTGATTTTCAAGTGTTGCCACAGATTCCCAATTGAATTGAGATCTGGGGTTTCACTAGGCCACTCCTGGACACTAGCCTTCTTGGTGTTAAGCCACTCCATTGTGGCTTTTGCTGTATGCTTAAGACCATTGTCATGTTATAAGGTAAGTCCTCTTCCAAGTCCAATCACTTACTTTAGATTTTAGTGTCCTGATTCAGAGATGTACGTAAATGTGATGTTTACGAACATTTCCGATGATTTTTGATATGCACATGCACAGGATCAGCATGACCTTGTGTAGATCCGGTGGTGTGATGATGGCCAGAGTACCTCGTAAGCCACAACATGGTTGACATGATGCGGATGTCTGGAGGCATGGATAAGGTGGAAACTAGTGATGAGCGGATTTGGTTTTACTCGGTTCTCAAAACGGCATCTTATTGGCTCACGGATGTCACGTGTTTTGGATAGCCAATAAGATGCCGTTTTGAGAACCGAGTAAAACCAAATCTGCTCATCACTAGCGGAAACCAACAGCATTCTTGCAAATGAGGCCTACATTTTTTGAGGCGTGCTTAGGCCAGTGTCTGCATATTCCAATACAGCTTCACTGGCCCCATAAGCGTTAATATCCCATCCACCCTGAGTAACCTGAGGGTTAGTCAAATGACCACAGTGACTTTATAATTAAATACGTTAGAAATATATATACTGTACAGTATGTCATTTTTATGCTAATATAATGTAATAGAATTATAAAGAGAAGATTTTAGTCTGCATGATTATGGAGGCAATTTAATTAGATGCTGTAAATTAAGATAGCTAATTGAATTCCCCTTGATGTCTTGATCTCTACCCATAGGCTGAGAAGTTCCAATCTATATATTACTTTATCCTTTTGTATTAATTATGTCTTTTTTTTTTCTTTTCTATGTTTTCTAATAGACACACTTCTTGGTTTTAGAGCATGCCAACAGATACACATTTCTGACTGCTCAGGAAGTTCACTGGAGGGAAATAGGTGGCAGTGTTTATAAAGTGACTGTGTACTATTTTTTAGAAACTTGTTGGTTAATATTCCTCCTTCCTTCTTGTAATTAATGGCCACATAAAGGTTTATCTCTTGCCTATGTGCTTGATGCTTGATAAGTAGAACATTTTGCAGCACAGTTTGTGCAAGAAATTCCTGAATGGAAGAATCAATTTAAGCAATTTTGTAATTTTCCAGAATGTTAAATTTCACCCTTAGATATTTGATATTTGGTTCTCCATAAATTCTGAAGAATAATTGAAGCTCACTGGGGAATTAGGCCAACCACTGTGAATGAAATCTAAAGAAATATACCAGCAATTACCCTCAAATATTACATTTAGCCTTTGTAATAAGAAATTACAGACACTCATTTATCCCAGTTTGTAGTTGGTAAAATGTCTTTGGATGCTCTTTCTGAGTGTGACTATAATAAGCTCGGCCTGTACACCCAAGTAGATAATGCACACATATTAGAGCCTCACTACAACTAACTCATTGTCAAACAACTGTTAGTAGAAGAAGGTAATTGTCACCTGTGCAGGTATTAGGCTGTTTATTACTGGTGTTAGCTTTCTATTCTGCCTTGTTTCTCTATGGTGATTGCATTACATGACACTTTTGCCCAGAAGATTATAGTAGCTCCATACTCAGACTGGACACATCTTCAGACAACTATTTTATTGATTTCTGAAATTATTTCACTCATTTATTCCTGTTTCTGTGGCTAGTTCTGAGATTTTAAAATTTTACAATTACAATTTACGATTATGGTACCGTTAAGCAATGTTTATGTCATCATATCTGATACTCATTGGGGACGACTGCTTTAAATAGTCACCTGTTTAGATATACATTGACAGTTATAGGGTTTGCATGCTAGCATTTCCATGCTCCTGCTACTGCGCTATTTGTTTCCTTGTCTGTTGTCTGGTATGTGACTCCTGTTTTGCGGCCTGGCTTATATTATTGCTTGTGACCCCTAATATCCTATTGGCTACCCAGACATCGATGATTCATACTGTACTTTGTTGTACTGCTGTTAGCTCTGTTTACATAGCTATGCTATTCATGATCTGCATATATCTGTAACAGTCTGATATTTTCCACTTGGGAGTCTATTCATCATTGGGGGGCTGAATGGTGAGTTGCATTGGTAGATTCTTTATTACTGGGGCAAACCAGTACTGCTCCAGTGCAGTGAAAGCTGCTCTGAATAGCAGATGTCCCCATGGTCATGAACACTGCTACTTCAGTAGCAATGATACAGGTGGTGGGACAACCCTGTGTGCATGCATGACCTGAGCTCACGCATGTACATGGCCACAGGTCACTCACTGCAGAGGAGGTGGAGGGATCTGTGCGGATCTCTCTTTGCAACCCCATGGCAAAGTATGAGGTGCAGAGAATCAGCACCATCTGAAATACCCTTGTTTCTCGCAAGCAAACTTGCTATTAGTTTATTCAGTTTGCTGAATATTTGGTGGCCCTATCAGACCCTAATAAGGAACGGGCCCATTATAATCTAGCATTTCTGCATGTGTAATGAGACCATTAGAGATGATGAATAAGCCATTTGTTGTTTGCTAATGGATGAAATATCAACTATTGCTTCGTTGGACATTGGGGGTCATTCCGAGTTGATCACTAGCTGCATTCATTCGCTGTGCAGCGATGAGACAAAAAAAACATGCGTATGCGGCACAATGCGCACGCGCGTCATACAATTGAAACGAACAATGTAGTTTCACACATGGTCTAGGGAAGCTTTTCAGTCGCACTGCAGACTGCAGAGTGATTTACAGAAAGAAGGCGTTTCAGGAACTGAATAGTCTGAAGTGATCGCAAGCGCTGAGTAGGTATTGAGCTACTCTAAAACTGCACAAAAATTCTTTGCCTGCGCTGTGCGATCCTTTCGTTCGCACTTCTGCTAAGCTAAAATACACTCCCAGTGGGAGGCAGCATAGCGTTTGCATGGCTGCAAAAAACTGCTAGCGAGCGAACAACTCGGAATGACCACCATTGTCTTATATACAGTTGCCTCATTCATCAGAAGTACTTCCACAGGCTAGCTGGCCAAAATGTGGTACTGCAGCTGGTATGCAGTCATTGGGCGGGATTCAATTCTTTTCACCCCTTTACACACCTGTTCTGTTTCTGGCCTCAGGGACGTTGTATCATTATTTTAGCTCGCTATCCCCGGAGTAGCAAAGCAACCAACACTTTACACAGCTAAACCTGATTACTATGGGTGCAATATGCGCAATAACGGAGATATTTTTAGAAAGGAAATTGGGCATGCTATATCATTTGAATCTCACCCATTAAGTCACCATTCACAATATTGGCATTAAGAATGTTAACACCAGTATGGCCATTGATATGCTGACACCGGTTGATATTAACAGAAAGTCAATATGTGAAATGTCGACCTTTGTCAAAATGCTGACATGTCCATTAGGGTTAAGGTTAGCAGCAGGATTACGGTTAGTATTAGGTATAGAAGAACACTAAAAACACATTGTGGATATTTTAACAATGTTGATGTTACATCAGTGCTGACATGCCCACTGTTGACCTCATCATCATCATCATCATCATCATCATCATGTTTACATTATCATGTCAACCTAATGAATGTTAACAATATGAACATTGATATAATATACCACATAAGTGCAGCCTGCATACTTTAGAATTTAGACCGTGACTGACATAGCTATCCACTGCTCTCTACTTTCAAGTGGTGTATTGATTGAGCTTGGGTATTGCATCTGATTTATTCAGGACTTTGGGCCTGATTCTAAGTTGTACATAATGCAAGCGCTACTCTGTGTGCCTGCTGTGAATGGAATGCTAGTGCAGCTATATGCTCATATTCTAAATCATATGCATCAATGCAATCACACTGCCTCACTATTTAATTCATAAAAGTAACCATCATGACTATCACCACATGTTACAGCTGTCCCATGATAGGTACAAGAGATCGATCTGAGTCTAGCGTTCACTTTGCATACACACAACTCTCTGTATAGTTAGTGACTGTCTACAAGTCCATGACACAACAACAGAATGGATCTCTTACATGCTTAAGCTCAGTTTCCACCCACTGACAACCATATAGTGATTGCCAAAAACACTGTTTCCAAATTGTCAGGTCCTTCAGAGTATATGTACAGTACCTGGCTTAGTTTTCTCATCTGCACAGTAGAGATCTAGTAATGGACTAGAGCTGAAGACACAGTTTAGCTTAGACACCAGTTTCTTCCTTCATGTTTCCAACATGGCTATATGGTGCGGGGAGGAGGCCCCTACGAGTGTCACAGCTCACTGGGTTGGCTCAAGCATTGTTTTATTTGTGTGCCCATTATGATGGTTATTGCATCCTTGTTAATAATACATGAATGGCATGATACTCACTTGCATACTTTTCCCTCAGTCAGATACAATGAGCAGATTTTAACTTTTATTGAGAAAAGCTACATAAAATGAATTTGTAGGCAAGCTCAGCATCCTATTACTTAGAGTGAACATTGTTCTCCAGGGACCCCAGTTGTTACCTCCACACTAGCACATGATTGAGGACAGTAGGATCGGAGAAAGCAGAGATGAATTGAAATGGTTTTCCCAAGAGAAGTTTCCATTGCAGGTAGCACTTTATTAGATGGAGCATGTTCAAGTAGGAATTATCTCTTGTGCAGCTTCTGTAACATCCAATCTGAATTTTTTTATTACCCATTTTCTTTACAAAGCTGGATTACTAAACTGCTTGGAGGAGAAGACAGCACTGATATACAGGTTATGCTGTTTGCTACCTGGTTTTGGTGGTGTATGGGGGTGCAAGTTTGGAGTTATTGCAATTCAATAGTAATTTTGTTAAATAGCACATACAGTTGGAAAAATGTGGAAGGAATACAATATAGGGAAATAAATGGAAAGATTATGAAGGTTAGTTAAACTTTTGGCTTATATAGTATGTAGCAAATAACTGATTTACAATTTAAAGTCCTCTTTCCTCCCTGTTTACAGCTGTACAAAATACCTAATCAAATAACTATCATTACTGCAGTGCTAGTCAACGTTACAATATAAAAAATCCATCTAAACCCTTATATTTGACAGAACATTCTTTTATACCACTGGTTGATTTCATGGCTCGTGTAACATGTACGCTGTGCATTTATCTATTCTAATGTTGGTGTCGTTCCATAAATATGCTGATAAGTGGCACGTAGAAACTAATGCTGATTGCTAATTGGTATTGAATTAAACTGTCTTCATTATCATAAAAGAAGTATATAGAACACACATTTACAGGAAGGAGATTATGCATTATGCTCCACCCCTGCCCCTATACAGAAAATGAACAGTAAGCTAATGTCTTGCAATTTGCACGCCTGATTACAGTTACTATAAATCATCATATAATGTTCCCTTAACTAATCACTTAAGCTCCATTATGTTCGATCCAAGACTTTTTAAAAGGGTTACTTTTAAAACACTAACAGACATTTCAATGGAAACAAATCAATTGCTTTTTAATATAGTGCTGGGCCATTTTATAAAATGTTTCTTGCACTGCGAGACTGTGCTCCAGTGTCATCTGAACCATCAATAAATATGCAAAGCCCAATATGTACTTTTGGCAACGTCACAAAAAGGAATAGTTCAAGGTAACCACTCTTCATAATACAAGCATTCCTTTTATAATTCATTGCGGTAATAATGCTGGCTGTCAGCAACGTTGTCTACCAATAAATGACTATGCACAAGGCGTGACTATTTTTTTATTGTTTTACATAAACATCATGGGGTAAATTTACTAAGGTGGGAGATTTTTAGAACTGGTGATGTTGCCCATAGCAACCAATCAGATTACCGTATATACTCGAGTATAAGCCAACTTTTTCAGCACTTTTTTTTGTGCTGAAAAAGCCACCTCGGCTTATACTCGAGTCAGTGACAGGCAGAGGCAGAGCAGTGTGAAGGAGGGACACGGAGCGCACAGCGCGCGGCTCTCCTGTGTCCCTCCTGCATCTCCGGCGGCAGCAGCGGCGGTTCTATTACAGGAAGTACCCGTTCGTGACCTCTGATCACGAACCGGCACTTCCTTTAATAGACCCGCCGCGGCCGCCGAAGATGCAGGAGGGACACAGGAGAGGCACGTGCTGTGCGCTTCGTGTCCCTCCAGAAGACAGCGCGGGATCGACGGAGGGGTAAGTAACAACACTGTGGGGCATACCTGGCACTTGGGGAGGGAACGTATCTGGCATCATGAGGGGGCGTATCTGGCAGCACTGTGGGGGCATATCTGGCAGCACTGTGGGGGCATATCTGGCAGCACTGTGGGGCATATCTGGCAGCACTGTGGGGGCATAACTGGCAGCACTGTGGGGGCATATCTGGCAGCACTGTGGGGGCATATCTGGCAGCACTGTGGGGGCATATCTGGCAGCACTGTGGGGGCATATCTGGCAGCACTGTGGGGGCATATCTGGCAGCACTGTGGGGGCATAACTGGCAGCACTGTGGGGGCATATCTGGCAGCACTGTGGGGGCATATCTGGCAGCACTGTGGGGGCATATCTGGCAGCACTGTGGGGGCATATCTGGCAGCACTGGCAGCACTGTGGGGGCATATCTGGCAGCACTGTGGGGGCATAACTGGCAGCACTGTGGGGGCATATCTGGCAGCACTGTGGGGGCATATCTGGCAGCACTGTGGGGGCATATCTGGCAGCACTGTGGGGGCATATCTGGCAGCACTGTGGGGGCATATCTGGCACTATGAGGGCATATCTGGCACTGAGGGCTGTGTACGGCTAGAGCTGCATTTCCCTCCCTAGGCTTATACTCGAGTCAATAAGTTTTCCCAGGTTTTTGTGGTAGAATTAGGTGCCTCGGCTTATATTCGGGTCGACTTATACTCGAGTATATACGGTATATGTATTATCTGCTAGAAGCAGCTAGATAAATGGTAAGTAGAATCTGATTGGTTGCCATGGGCAACATCACCAGTTCTAAAAATCTCCCACCTTAGTAAATTTACCCCAATGTGTCCAATTCCAGTCTAATTTATGGCATGAGCACAATCCTTTTCCAGGACACTGCTTAATTTACAGAAAGCTCATTTTAAGGGGCAATTTTATATTTTTTCATTTGTCCCCTTGAAATTTTTGGCCCTGGAAATGTCTGCATTGTTTGTCTTGGTAAGAGCGTCAGTGGGAATTTTATTTCTCAATTAACATTCATATCATAGCCTTAATAGGCCTATACATGCTTTTGTACTCCAATGATGGTAAAATTTATAACATCTCCAGTATTGGTAGTTTTGTGTGAAATTTCAGAATTTTGACTTTTTGTGATTACTGTCTTCATTCATGACAGTTGATGGAAAAAGCAGTATTTTGGTATCATTTAAGGTACCTTTAATAAAAAAAAGCATGACATTATATTCACAGAGTTAGTGAACATGTCCTGATAGGAATTGTAGTTCACCAAGGTCTAGATTGCTAGGCAGTCAAGTGCAAATTAAATTAAATGAAACAATTCATGGGGTTCCCATATGTCCTGGTTCTCGCTGGCAGTTACGGTCTTACTGATGAAAATCTTTACTTCAGTTTGTTTACACTCAGAAATCATATATTGTACACCTATATTATCAAGATTAATGACAATAAGCTGAATCAACTGCTTACTGCATCTGTCGCCCAAAAAGATGCACCATGGCTGCCATTTATAGACCATAATAAAATATCAGGATATATGTGAGTCCCAGCTATCTGTATCATGTTACAATCCCAGTAGCATAAAGTAGGGCAGTTAAAATCCTTGTAAATGTCCTTAAAATCAAAATAACGTAGTACTGTATTTCAGGTGATGTGTTTACTAGACTATGAAGTAACTGGTTAAACACACATTTACTGTTAGTCTCCTTTCAAATGTTACTTTGTTTTTTGAAGACTGCTGTCATAATGAGAGAGTATATGGCAGCTGGTGTAATGAAAGGAGATGCATTTTTTTCTCTAGACGTTCTTTAATATTCTTGAAGTGCATGGGTTGCACAGTAATTATCTAGAAGCACCATTTATAATCCACTTATACTCAGTAATTGTGCTTACAACAGTGTAATATTCCCTTTTAATATTCCCTCCTTTGTGATTTATGCTGGGAATTTAAGTTGGGAAACTCCCTTGTGTATTTAATGTATGCAAACATGTACAATAATATGAGGACTGTAATTCAATGATTGAAGATTGCTCAGAAAATAGATTAAGGCAGGTAATGTTGCTCATGTAGGCTTGGATGAATTTGCCCCTCATCCCACCTGTACGTTCAGTAAACAGGATATTTGTATGTGCATTCATATGTTTAGTCTGACTCGTTTCATGATGCATTCAGCTATACATTACTTGGATTTGTGGCAGGTTTACCTCATGAGTAACAGATGTAAACAATTACACATGTGACAGATAGCCCTGCAATAGAAGGGCACTAAGGGGTACAATTTAGTAGTAAGGGAGGAGGAAACTCAGGCTTTGGCACCCTACTGGTCAATGTTCCTGCCAGAAATGGCATGATGAGCTTGTCATCTTCATTAAGTTAACTTTTATGAACACAGCTTTCCAACACATGGCCGTAGGGAGTCCACAAAGATTGTGCAAGGCAAATATTTTCAACCAGTGAGGCCATCATTCATACATCCTGAGGGGAGCGGGAACTAGAGCCGTGAAATAAGTAGCAGTTTGATAAACTGGGGGCACAATGTGGTATACAATGTCAACAGGTTGCACTGTTTAGTGTACAATGTGCACCGGGCATAGTGTGGTATATACTGTAGCATATTAATTGTCACAATCCTGACTGTACTTTTCATGTTCTGTGGCTTACCTCAGTATATCCTGTGATCCTACATTTGCTTTAGCTCAACATGCGAACTGCAATCTGTGTTACTTGGGCCTGATTAGCCACCTGAGTAGGAATTTCTCTGTGACTAATCAGCAGGATCCGATGTGCAGCATTTAATTCTCCACTGCGCTCAGTTTTCTGGTGTTTGGGCCTAAAAGCCAGCACCCTCTGTTCATTTTAAGAAGTTTAGGCTTCAGTGGCGTGGGAGGAAAGTAATGGTGCTCAGTAGCGGATATATCGCTATGCTGCCAAAGCAGCCATTTAGGGCATAGTGGGTCTCAGAGGGCATGGGCTGCCAACAGAGCTGTTAAATGAACTGATTTTTTACCTCTAGACCCTAGCAGACTATCATCACATTGATTGTAGTGTGACAGCTACCAGGTGCCTGCTCCGCCTCCAGCACATGCTGCTCTGCTTTCAACTTTGTTGTGTTTAATACTGTATACTGGGGTCAGTTTGTGCTCCCTGGTTGGAGACTGCAGTTTTCCTCCTCTTAATGCCTGGAGTTCTGATGCTCCCTGCCACCTGTTTCCCTGGCGGTTGCTGCAGATCCCCTCCCTGGCAGCTTCATTGATTTCTTCTGTGGCACCACCAGTGAACTGACTGCACTGCCTAAGGTGCTGTTGCTGTGACTTTTGACCCACACACATCCATCTGCTGTTCCCAATCTCTGGGCATTCTGGCACAGCAGCTTCTTCTGCCTGTATAGTCTCTCCTGGGCCCTGACTGTGCTGGTAGACCAGGAGGCACTTTCTGCATTGCTGTCTTGTTGCACTTCATTACTCCTCAACTGACACTCCCTGGACCTAGCTGAAGGGCCTGCTGTGGTGTCCTTATCCCTGTTGCCCTGCTAAGAGGTGAGAGGGACATCGTCTTTCTATAAGGGAGTCACCCTATACTACATCCTGGATTCCTGCTGGTCTGTGCTTTAGTATTTGTTTCTTATTGACTGCAGTCCCACTACTGTACATGGACTTTTGCTCTCCCCTATTGTTTTGAACCTGGAGTTGCTCTCTGGCTGCTTCACTCTGGCAGCACCCTCACCTTTCTGGATACTTTTTTGCCATCCTCCTCCCCCACTGCTTCATTGATCTGCCAGTCTCCACTCCGAAATGTAACTGTCACTTCCCTGTCAAGTTGCTTCTTTGTGACACTATGATGTTTTGCTTATGCTGGAAGAATGCAATGTGTGCACATGGTACAGATCTATTATAATTCTGACATAACATAACACTGGGGTACAGCTTTTACTTACCTAACCACTAAGAGGCTATTCACTTCTTTCCCAGCCAAGGCAATCAACCTCCATACTTTCTTATAGCACACGGACCCATTTGTTCTATAACCCCTTGCAGCACATCGGATCCATCTCTGTATAGCCCTTTGTAGTATACTGACCCATCCCTCTATAACCCCTCATGGCAATCTGAGCCATTCCTCAATGACACCACACAGCACACTGGCTCATCCCCTATAACTCCTTATAGCACACTAAGCATCTCTCTAGCACACTGGCCCATCTATCTATAACCACTTATAGTAAACTGATCCATCCCTCTGTAACCACTGGTGTATCTATAATATGTGCAAGCTGTGCATTGCACATGGGCCCCTAGGTCCAGGGAGGTCCACACACCACACAACCTGCAACCATTTAATTATATTTACTGCTTCGATGGCCTGGCACTGGCTGGAGAGCTTCTAAAGTCACTGTGAAATGGCCACTGTGACATTTACTGATGATTCACTGACCCATTCCTCTATAATCCCTCATGGCACAGTGACCCATTCCTCAATGACACCACATGACATACAGATGTATCCCCTATAACTCCTTATAGTGCACTAAGCATCTCTCTAGCACACTGACTCATCCTTCCATAACCCCTCATAGTACACTGACCCATCTACTGACTACTGTATCTATGACCACTTATAGTATGCTGGCCCATCCCTCTGTAACCCCTTATGTCACACAGACTCATCCATCTCTAACCCTCAAAGCAGACTGATCCATTATTTTACAAGATTATATCCCCTAATAGCACACTGACCATTCATCTACAACCTTTATTTGCACATTGACCCATCCCTCTATAACCCCTTACAGCACACTGATCTATCCCTCTATAGAGATGGAGCCTCCGTTATCTTGGCTGGCTGAGGCGTTAGTGGCGATCAGGGCATACGCAGCATGCCTGGGCGCAAGAAGGCTTGCTTAGTTGTAGGGAGGCGCACCTAGTCGTAGGGAGGCACACAGAGCGTTTGGCGTTACCTTTAAGTGTAATACCTGTGATTATTCACCAGATGTCGCTTTTTAAAATCACCATTGCACATGCGTTTGGTCTCCATTAAAATACAATACCGAACTACAACGTAAGAACTACTTTACTGGTGCGTCTCATTACGCTACAATATGCTACAGTACTGTATGTCATACAGTATATTACAGTGTACAGATGCAATACAGTATTACAGTATACCGTATACAGATGCAAACTAATGTGATAAAGCCACAGTATAGTCCATTGACGTTAGGAATATGTGAGCATCCAAGTGCCTCAGACAAATCAACAAATAAAAACAGTAGTGTATACAGATGCAAATGAACGTGTTACAGGTACAGTATGGTCTATTGATTTTAGGAATATGTGAGCGTCCAAATCCCGTAGCCATTACCACATAATCAAAACCAATAGGCTTATGTATCTGTCATGCGGTGACGTGTTCAAGTGGTGAAGTGTGCCACTTCCCATGCTTAGAGTCCTCGGTTTGATTCCCATAGTGCGAATACATGTTAATTTTTTCCTGACACTTTATTCATTTTTTATTTTTGTATCTACTGTGCACAAGTTTTACATACAGTAAAGCAGGGCAAAGTGCACACAAGTTTTACATAAAGCAGGGCAAAGCTGTAGGAGCATATCTACTGTAAAATGCACAGTGGCTATGAGGATAAGGTTCTATGCACTGTACGGTACACTTACAACACTGTAGCAGGCCAGACTCAATTGAAATGGCTGCTGCCCATGACCCCCAGCCTCATGGCAGCCCTCAGCTATGGAGCAAGCGATGGCATAGGTTTTGCATGCTGCAGGGCAATGCTGAAGGAGCGTCTGAATACCCTAGCTAAAACACACAGGTGTGATAGGGATAGGCAAGCTCTATGCACATTACGATACACCGGACTTGATCGCATAGCAAGTTCACAAAATGGCTGCCACCAGTTATCCCTTGCCCCATGGAAGCCGTCAGCTATGGAGTCAGCGACGGCATATGTTTTACAGACTACAGGGCAAAGGATACTCATTTAAATATATAAATGAAAACAGTAAATGAAAGAATTACCGATCAAATACTGTATGGAGAAACTGTAGAAACCATATATTACAATAGATTAGAAAAAAAAATTATAAAGTGAATATTAGAAAACATGAAAATACACTCGCACTTTGGGAATCAAACCTGGGACTCTAAGCGTGGGAGGCGCAAGACTTCACTGCTTGCCCACGCCACTTCATGGAAGGTACGCAAGCTCATGTGTAAAAGTACTGCAAGCAGCGATTCCTTCCCATTGGTGTTTCTTTATGCCATTAAAGGACTTGGACGCTCATATTGCAGAACACGGTATTTAGCCGCCACCTCCCTCTACCCCATCCCACTCCCCCTCCCCCCCCGGTAGACTGCACAGTTCATACAGTAGACAAGGAGGGAGGTCAGGTTACGATAAATGTACAACACAATAATATACTGTATATGAAAATCAGATAGAGAACTGCAGTTGCTTTGATAGGTGTGTAAATGGTACAGTAGCAGTGATCCCTTCTCATACAGTACAACACAGATTCTCTAATGTTGATGATCTACAGTACTCTGTTGCTCAAACAGTTAGTTGCATCAGGATAAACTAATTTACATTTATTGGTATGTCTACGGGTCCTCATTGCCGCTGTGTATTTTAGATAGTGGAATCAGACACTCCTGAAGATTTATCCTGATTTATGTAAAACCTGTGTGCACACTTCTATTGAATGTGAAGGTATATTACAATAGATTTAAAAAAAATATATAATTAAGTGAGTATCAGAAAAGATGAAAATACACTCGCACTTTGGGAATTGAACCTGGGACGCCAAGTGTGGGAGGTGGAAGACTTCACTGCTTTCCCATGCCGCTTTATGGAAAATATACAAGCTCGTGTGTAAAAGTACTGCAAGCAGCGATTCCTTCCCATTGGTGTTTGTTTATGCCGTAAAGGACTTGGATGCTCATATCGTACAAAACATACAGTATATTGTACGTACTTTAACGTCAATGAACTACATTATTGCTTTCACACATTAGTTGCATCTGCATACATTATTTTAATTTTTACTCTATTGCTTTGTCTACAGGACTTGGATGTTCACATGCAGAAAAATGAAACTGTCATGTTTTTTAACACATTCATTTGTGTCTGTATAAACTTTTTTTTTACTCTCTATGTCTGACCATTGGTCTGTGTGTACAGTATACAGTATATTAACATTACAGTCATTACTGACCATTTGCCAGAGCTTGAAGATCAATCTGCCACTATTTGATCTAATGTACTGGATTAGTGAAGCATTAGACACCCAGTGGTGGAGATGTGTATTGCATTCTGAGTGTGTAGTTGTGCCTCAACGCGCCTGTCTGTGATTAAATCAGCAACCTAAGCTATCGCCTAGGTGTGATTAAACCTCCGTTTAGGTGGCGAAACAGCCAAGATAACGGAGGCTCCATCTGTAACCCCTTACAGTACACCGACCCATTCCACTATACAGCATGCTAACCCAATCCTCTATAAATCCTAGTTGCACAGCCACTGACTGACCCATCCGCAATCACTGCAAGCTTGCCGGACAGAGAATAGCTCATTTGCAGCAGTGTCAGCAGAGGTCAATAATGGTTCATCTTCTAGGTGATGATCTGACCCTACAGACTGCAGACATGTAAACTACTTATGCACACAAAGTTTAAGTAATCCCGCACCAGTTTTCTCAACATGTTTTTTTTAAATATATATAATCTGAATTTATCGTGGTATATTATGCGCTACTAGAAATATCCTGGGTTTTTGACCCTATGTAAATCTGTACGCTGGTGCTCTCCAAATGCTTATGAGTCCTGGACCCACATGAAGTTACCAAAAAATTGAAAGAGAAAAAAGCAGCATTTTTCTGGACGCACTCAACCACTGTTCATTTTCTTAAAATATTTAGTCTTTATTAAATATGCATTAAAATAGTATGTTTTCAAGGAATTGGTGAAATATTAAAATACAGTGTGAATAAGAAAAACAGTATGTGATAATAAAAACTACTAGTTTCCGATTGGTGTTCCCTCAAGGTGCAAGCTTAATAAAGGCTATATTGCCTATAACCAAAATATATTGTCCGTGTCTTTTATTGATGTTTTCCCATAGATTTCTCTTCTAATAAGTATGATAAGCTAACAATATTATTGCTTGTCCTTTTGCAACAATTGTAAGTCTGCTCTTATAGACTGTAGCTACTTGTATATTGCTAACTTTGTTTCAATATTGTCACACTACTAATCCTCCATACAGGGGAGATAATTCCTCCACTGTTAACTGAGACTGACGTAACACTTGCAGATGTACTCTTATTAATTGTGGCTGCTTCTATATTGTTAACCCAGTTTCAATAACGTATCACCATTACTCCTCCATAGAAGGAAAATAATTCCTCCACTGATTATCTATGACTGACACACCACTTCTGAGGAAGCCTAAAGTGGAACGGCCGTGGGCTGCTTCCGAGCGGTGTTCTAAACTCAATGTCAAACTAATGATATTAATGTATCTGTAATTTTATTAGCCTCCCACTGAGATAAGCGGCATAGTGTGAAGGAGCGCTCTCAGCCCATGATCTCCGCTGCCGGCAGCTGATTCTTATGTGAAGCCGTCAGACGGAGAGAGGAGGGACAGAGCGGGAAATCCCGGCGTCAGCCCACACACACACTGAGCTCAGTGCGGCCAGCGGTAGTAAGACGGGCGGCCGTCCTCCATCATTCACTTGTAATGCACATCAATAATTACAGTAATAGGAGCGCACTAGTGCTGTGACAAAAAAACATATAAGTTGTGTTATAAGTGTAAACATTATTCGTGATCAACCAGCACTATCCAGCAGATAAAGGAATACAAAGGAAATGCTGATAGTGCTGAGTTATTATAATGAAATAGTAGTGTCATGCACAATTGCTTAATACCTATAGCTTCTCTGGTGGGATGGAATTTTGATGATTACTACCTATAAGCTAGCAGTGTGTCCACAATCCAAAGAAAAACACATCAGATGTAGTGAGAAATACATCCCTAAATATATAAGAAGTGGTGGGAGAACATCAATAAAAGACACGGACAATATATTTTGGTTACAGGCAATATAGCCTTTATTAAGCTTGCACCTTGAGGGAACACCAATCGGAAACTAGTAGTTTTTATTATCACATACTGTTTTTCTTATTCACACTATATTTTAATATTTCACCAATTCCTTGAAAACATACTATTTTAATGCATATCCAATAAAGACTAAATATTTTAAGAAAATGAACAGTGGTTGAGTGCGGCCAGAAAAATGCTTCTTTTTTCTCTTTCAATTTTATGCAAACTACTTGCCCCGATGCCCACAGCTTATTACAGGGCCTCACATGGAATTTGTGTGTTGCTTCATTCAGGGGACAGCAGGGGGGGATGAAGATGTGGCGGGGGGGCAAAATCGATGTCTTGCTTAGGGCCCCATGAGGTATAAATCCACCTCTGATGTGATGCTGATTGCAGGTACCTCTGGCCCCTGATGATGAATAGACCATTATGTGTGTGCAGTTCCTTCCCTCCATCATTATGCCTGTCCAGTCTTAAGGCATTATTAATGTAAGATGCAACAAATATCCATATCGGCTTGTATCAGGGGCATAGCCAGAACTTTGTGGGCCCCATAGCAACATTTTGAAGGGGCCCTATCCCAATGCTTCTAGAGAGACACTTCTCTGCAGCAGTTGTTAATACCCTATAATAGTGCCCTAGTTCATTTTCTGAACCTTAGTAGAGCCTTGTTTAATGTTATAGCCCATAGTAGTGCACTTGTTTCTTTTATGAATCGTAGTAGTGCTGAAGTTCACCCTAAGTCACATTTCAGAGCTGCCAGTATATATTATGCTGCACAGTACCCCAAATTCACATTATGATATATAGTGCTCCCCGTTCATATTGTGCCTCATTACAGTTCCTCGGTTCATATTATATAACATTAAAATGCCCTCCAGTTTATTTTATACCAAACCACAATGAGCAGGTCCAGGGGCATACCTAGATATATTGCAGGCCCCAAGAAATAAGTTTGAAAGGACCCCTATGTATCACCCAAAGGTGAAAAATGTATATAACACATGTAACTGTGACAGGGAAGGTGGGCCCCTTTAGCTCTGGGCCCCATAGCAACTGCACTGCCTGCATGTATGGTAGCTACGCCCTTGGCTTTTACTGTATGTAGGCATTTCTGGTGGAAATACAACATTTCCACAACAGATTTTTGTCCAACTCTACATGGGTTCTTCTTTCTCTTGTGTGGCCCTCATATCCACATCACCATATATAGAAACAATATACAGTAAACTATACACTATTGTTGTAGAAAGGTTCTGTGCACTGCAAACAGTTAGAAATTCATAGTTAGCATTTGTGCTGTGTGGATTCTTAATTATAATGTAAAAACCTTTCTACAATTTATAATTAGTGTGTTATAAATGACCCTTAATTAATGTAGTTAAACCACATTAGCAAGAGGTCTCTATATATTGGTCAAATGCATCAACTTCAGTTCAAGAATTAATTAGCAAGATTTTTCCAATCTATTTTCTGAGACTTGCATTGAACAGAATTAATTAAGACTGCATCTGCTATTATAGCATATGAGGTTATTTAGTGATATTTTTTTTCTCACTGCCTGGACACGTGGACCCTTAACAAACAGAAAACAAAACAATGGGGATTTGCGTTCATGCTGTGTAGACTTTCGTCTCAATTCATTTACCAATGGAATACAATCTGCATTGTGTATAAATTCCCTTGTTTTTTTCAGCTCACTGAGTAATCTTAACTCAAAGGAGAACAAAGAATAAAGCAAACATTATCTTCATGTAGAATTGCAGAAGCATTATGGTTTCCAAGTGAAACATACAGGTTGAATTATTATTCTATATAGAAATATACATGTGTATTTAAAAATACAGAAATATCAATATGTGACGTTAACAATACAATACAAAATAATCACAACGCTAACTATAAAAGCATGCACAAAAGTAAACATTATTGTCATTTGTTTATTCTGTAATTGACTTATTTTGCTTTAGGACACAGTCTTTCCAATCGAACAACTGCAGGTAATAAAACTGATGTGACTTTAATTAGCAATGACAACTCTAATCCTAACAAAACAGACAGAAAGCTTTCCTTTGGTGGAATGGTAGATAGAAGATTACAACAGCCTTGTTCTGGGAATTCGATTTGACCTGAGATATAAATGACAGTGTGTGTATTGAACCGGGGTCTTGGGATATGGTCCAGGATTATAAAGAAAAGAACATCAAGCAAACACAGAGATTACTGGCCACTAGATGATTTACAACCATGCAACAGTGTATGCCGTTCTTTTTATACATCATTTGTATTTAACTTTTTTTGCTTTTAGAATTTTTTTATGAGATGAAAAAAAATAAACATTTTACAATGGTTTCTGACTTTTATAGAACATCAAAAACTAGATAGATGTGTTTAAACAAAAAATTACATTTATATATAAAATGTAGTAACATTATACAAGAATATTTAAATGCAAGAGGCTGATGAAAAGGTAAATGGAGGTTGGCAGTAATTGCATACACAGAACTAAATGTATACATTTGTCAGTTCAGTTGTATATATCTCTGCATGCTGAACACTTGGTTTCATAGTTGTCATCATTATCATTGCACACTGGAATTATTATGATTGTTGGTGCACTAGATAAATCTGAAAGCAGTCACTGCTGTACTTACATACAACTTTACTTAGTGTGCTCTTCTGTCAACATGCCTTTACTTAATGTAATATACATGGAATGTCCCATTACCAACTAGTTATGCAACTTCAGTCACAAGCTGAGATGCAATTGAGTTGCATACAACTCAACATCAATTGTAGTGGCTTCTTATGCACAGTGCAAAGACACGCAACTACTTCTGTGAAAGCGACATTCACCTCTGCATCCTGCTGTCTTCCTAGTGGGGCAGGGTTGAAATAAAAAAAATACTGTAAGTGCAGCAGTGGTGTGGAGGGGGCAGAGCTAAAAGATGTAATTGTGTAATTTCCATATCTTGGGGGTGGGGCCTAATGATTTGACAGGCCGGACCCATCCCCAAAGTGTCATGCTGCGTCTCATCTCTGAACGTCTCCTGGAGAGAAGCAAAAAAAAATAGGTGGCTATGCGCTATATGTTTTTATATGATGTGATTTATCTATTGTGAATACATTTATATCTGATTGAATAGCGCTTTCTATGGGAAACTTGTGTTTTTGAATTTTTTTGTTCTAACAGTTGATTTGCTCTGTGCCAGATAAAGGTCTACATGGGTCTGGAGCTTAAATTTAGGAAGCACCTATTCTGTGCCACCACAGGGGGTGTGACAGGCTCCGTGGGGATGTAACTAGTGATGCTGGAGGTGTGACCAGTGTTATGAAGGTGTGGTCTGAACAGGGGGCATATTAATAGTGTAGTGTGAGAGTCTTTGAACAAAGGGAAGCACTTATTGTTAACATAATATGACAGCGCTGCACTGTCATTGCTATAGCAACCCCAGATGCCCACAACTGCCTGTCATTTGTGCCAAGTTTCCAATTAAGGGGTCTATTTACTAAGCCTTGGATGGAGATAAAGCACACAGAGATAAAGTCCCAACCAACCAGCTCCTAACTGCCATTTTTCAAATGTAGTCTGTGACATGCCAGGTAGTTGCTGATTGGCTGATACTTTATCCCCTAAGGCAGGTAAAGAATAAAAGACATACATTTTAACTAAAGATAAAAGCATAATATCATGGAGCCACACCCCAGAAAGGGAAAGAAAAAACATATGCTACCTGTAAAACACTATATGTATATTAAGGATGATAGCTGTAATGCCTACATTTTTGACCATCCTGACATCTGTGGCAGATAAGTATCTGATGATCTATCATTATGATCATTGTTGACCAGTGAATTTTTGCATTACTCAATGCCTGTTGTCTTTAAAACACAACACAATGTGCTGACTCTTTGCTGCATAGATAGATAAAACAGCGATGCAACACATGAATGGCAGCGAGACAGACACTTAAAGATCAGTTACCCAGCAGGACCACCTTCATGGAACTGAACTCCGGTTCGGCTTCTTTTGAGCACAGTGGTATGGCAGCACCACTGGTGTGACATCATGTAGCAAAGAGGAGACTTGGCACCCTGAGCAAGTACATGACATGTTGCCCCTCTATTCCCACTAAAGAACTTCACCAATGGGGGTATAATCAATATAAGATGGCAAATGTAAGTGATTTTTATGAGTGGGATAATGCCATCTTAAGATGGTGTTACACAGGGAAATGCAATGGCAGCCTTATCAGTTCTGTCAACTTGGATTGATACAACTCCACTGCATCGCCACCTATTTGCCTGCATGATAGCATTTTTGATCACCATATACATGAATACTTATCCACTGCAACAGCTCTTTCAATATAGAGCTGTTCTGGTGACTGTTACAATACTTCTGGGTTTGTAACTTAGGAGTTCAAATGTGTGCAATCTGATGTTTCTCCTGGGATTTTTGCAATAACAACTCTATAGACTTCTATAGGTAACAACATTTATTGATGGTGTTGCCTATCAAGTAAATGCCCAGGAAAGCTTTCTGGAGTTGGTAGATGGGAGGAATAGGAAAGCCTGGAGGAATAGGGTATAGAAGTATAGAGGGAGACAGGAGGACTAGGGGTAGATGGGAGGAATATGGGGAAGAATAGGTGGTGACAGTGGCGCCACATTCCAGATGCAGGGGGTGTGACCCACGCCTGGGTGTCACCCTTGGAAGGAGTGACACCAAAGTTCCGGCTTCTATACAGTAACAGGAGCCGAGTACTGCAGTGTGATATTCACATGCAGCACTTGGCTCCTGCCACACATGAAGGGCCCCTGCACTCAGCCCAGTCTCCAGAGGCATCCAGCATCTCTGGGGATCCTGGACATGCCCCCAGAGTGCAGAAATGGAGACCCCTATGAAGCCACATGCCATTTGTTAGACCACACCCCTTTTTGGGGCAGGTGCACTGGAGGCGCAGAGGGGGGGGAGTGCATAGTGCACACTGGGTGTCCCAGTGGATAAGTATTCATGTATATGGTGATGGGAGGAATAGGTGGAAGAATTGGGGCAAATGGGAGGAACAGGAGGAGAAATAAGAGGAGATGGGAGGAATAGGGGTTGATGGGAAGAATACAGGGAAGAATGGGAGAGTCTTAGGAATAGGTGGAAGAATAGGGGGGGATGGGAGGAAAAGGGTTAAGAACAGGGGTAGATGGGAGGAATAGGCAGAAGAATAGGGGGAGATAGGAGTAATAGGAGGAAGAACAGGGGGATATGGGAGGAATATGCAGAAGAATAGGGGGAGATGGGAGTAATAGGAGGAAGATCAGGGGGAGATGGGAGGAATAGGCAGAAGAATAGGGGGAGATGGGAATAATAGGAGGAAGAACAGGGGGAGATGGGAGGAATAGGAAGAAGAATAGGGGGAGATGGGAGGAATAGGAGGAAGAACAGGGGAGATTGGAGGAATAGGCAGAAGAATAGTGGGAGATGGGAGGAATAAGAGGAAAAACAGGGGAGATTGGAGGAATAGGGAAAACAGACTTATTCGCTATGTGAATAGTCTTACCATGAGTTTAGTTAGAGCTAGTTTTGTCCAAGAAGCTGTAAAATTTGGGTTCACTACGATATGCCGGCGGTCGGGCTCCCGGCGACCAGCATACCGGCGCCGGGAGCCCGACCGCCGGCTTACCGACAGTGTGGCGAGCGCAAATGAGCCCCTTGCGGGCTCGCTGCGCTCGCCACGCTACGGGCACGGTGGCGCGCTACGCGTGCCACACTATTTTATTCTCCCTCCAGGGGGGTCGTGGACACCCACGAGGGAGAATAAGTGTCGGTATGCCGGCTGTCGGTATGCCGGCTGTCGGGCTCCCAGCGCCGGTATGCTGGTCGCCGGGAGGCCGACCGCCGGCATACTGAAGACCACCCGTAAAATTTGTATAGTCAATCCACATTAGGCATATACAAAACAAGAGAAAAACATCTTTCATCAACTTCTGTTGCAGACAGGTGTGTAATGAAAAGAAGATTATAATATGTATTTAAAATTCACATTGGTAATATCACTCATTAATATAACATATTTTTTTTAAACTTGACATTTAGACAGTAGCTTGCTTTTGTGACATAGGCACCCACTAAGAAGGGATTTTTCAAAATTCCACCCACAAAGGGGTTTAAAGGGGTGAGATGATTATTGAGAATTTCTCCCTCATAGAGGAGAGTTAAGACAGCCCACCCAGCTGGGGCTATGAAGAATGCATGGTGCTGCTGATACCAAGTTGCGGAGGGGGGGGGGACACAATGCTCTGTTCCTGGACTTCTTTCTCAGTGGCAGTTGCAGAGCAGTCCATTATTCAAATAGGGGAGCCACATCAACTGCCACCCCTAAACACTGTCAAATATCTCTGGGTGGGGCTCCCCTATCTGAATAGTGGACTGCTCTGCAACTGCCACTGGCAAGGCAGTCAAGCCTTATGGTTCAGGAGATTTTGTGATAAGTCAGTGGTATTTGATATATCTATCTATCTATCTATCTATCTATCTATCTATATATATATATATATATATATATCAGTCAGGATAGGATAGTGTCTCAATTATCAAAGGTTAACCTGTCAATTGGACTAAACATTGCTAAACTTCTCAGAGAGCAATAGGAGGAAGGGAGAGATAGATATTTTGACTCTTAAATGCCTTAAATGAAAGCTTGATAGTCAGCAACTGCTTATCTGCTGTGTAAAGGGTACCGACAGCTCTCCCAGTAACCTTAAGTGTTGTGCGAAAATCTTTACCTTTTTACCTCAAAGGAAGAGCCCTAAGGAGAGCAAGAAGCTAACCAAGGATACCTAGGGTCCTTTGGAATAGAGTTAGCCTTACAAATTTAACATACAGTGAGCAGAGCTTGTCCTGTCATTACAGCATTTACAGCACTGAGCAGGGCAGCATCAGAGGTGGGACGGGGCAGAAAAGGAGGCAAATTATTCTCCTCAGTGCCAGCCTTTTGACAGCATCAATCCGGGTTGGCAGCAACAAATAGAGCATATCCTATTGTAAGTCTAATTGCTGATCTTCTGTGGTATACTAACCAGTTAACTTTAGGTATACCCCGTTGCCCAGTAAATAAGACACAGAGACTACAGATTCTTGTACAATAAAATCCATTTATTATTTTGGCATGTTCTCCGGCAGTTTCATGGAGGGGCACTAAGATGCTACTAGGGAAGCCGATCCTGGGCCATTTTTTCAATCCCGGTTATCGGGATTGAAAAATGTCCAATCCCTGGATTCCCGGGATACCCGGGATTGGCTTTTAACTATGTGGTCGCCCCTTCACCCCGCCCCGCATGGGCGGGTAGGGAACATCCTCCGCTCTCTCCTGGTGGCTTCCAGTGGCGCGTGATGGCACAGCGTGACCTCTCATGCTGCGCTGGGGAGCCAGAAGAAAGAAGCTGGGCAGCGTCTGAGCGTCCTGTGGACGCTCAAAGCTGATCCCTCAATCCCTGGGATTGGAGCTTCCAATCCCGGGATTGAATCCCAGACGTTTTTGGCCCTAAATCCTGGGATCCTGACAATCCTGATCACGGGATTGGCCATCATAGATACTATCAGTTCTCAATAACTTCCTACCACAAGTAAGCTTATGGAATGTGAATCATGCCTGTTCATGCTCAGCATGGGTATTCAGCTAGTAATATTATAAATCACAGAACAAACCTCTACACCATTTGGTAGGGGTTAATCTAAACAACATGTGTTTATGAATGGGTCACCTCTGCTTCTTTATGTTTTCAATCAAAGATGTAAAATATCCCACACTGATAACGTTTATCCTACCTCATTAATGGTGTAATCCAGGCAGCTGCATCAGAGGCATCCCTTCCACATTAACCACCAGAGCTGCTATCAGGATAGCACATGCCATGCGCAGCTGCTGGAAGGTGCGCAGTTGTCACTCACATCATAGATGGAAGTAGCAGGGATGAGCATCAGTCAGTAATTGGTATAAAGGGCTGTTTTCCAACTGCCACTCATGAGTTTGTTCTCCTGGTTCCACCAGTGTACCTCCGTATGGAGTAATTATGGCTGCAACCCACCAGCTGTATTACAGTGCTGAGTAGCGCTGCCCACATTGGTCCCACTTGCTGACTTTGCCTGATGGCCTGATGGACGGCACCCCCCACCTCTGCCTGTGCCCGATGCTCATGCTCCAAGAGCTGTGCCCCACTCAGCCCCATGGGAGGAGGTGCCAATTTAAGAGACTATGCTACACACTGAGAGCTAATGAAGCCTCCCGCTGTGCCTTGGTCATGTATGAATTAGCCTGACAGAACACCCGGTGCTTGATCCACTGGCGGGTGGCATACCAGAGTTCCTGCAGGTGGGGCCATAGTCACACGGCCACTGTCAGTCAGCAAGCTTTAATATGAAAAACATTTTTCTTGTAAAAAGCAGCACAGGAAATACTGTGGGCCTATTTTGTTGGGGATGGGGGGGGGGGGGAGTTTGATGGAGCTGCAGCTCCATTAGTTTCTGTTTAATACAATATATTGTTATTTATTGCAAGATACAGTAAATACAATCTTTTCTGTATGCAGCACCGATTCCTGACAAATTTTGCATGTATTTGCTTGTTTACTAATATTAATTGCACAGAATGATCAGAAATATTCATGCTTTATGCAGGAAAATAGCAGTGATCAATAATATTCTCGTAATTTTCTATACTTTATTCCTTGTGAATAAGTAAATAATATCTCAACAGGAACCTCCTGTTGCAACTGAATGCTTCAGCATACCATTCCCAGAGCCACACTACAGGTAACACAATGCAACAACCCAGTGGGCTGCATTTGTTTCTTGTTTAAAACTACAAGGTTACACTTTGTATTCAATTATGCCTCTGAATATTATCTATTCACTGTAGCATTTCAGAAAGGATTAATATAGACTTTCAAAGAGACAGAGAAGTGTAGAACGCTAAGTAGGATACCAACTTTCAAAAGGAAAATTGACTTTTTATATACATTTTGTTTTCTTTACAACCGGCAGAGATCTTTTAAGTTTAATCGGCAAGTTTCATACAGTCATTTCCCATGGTACACTATTATAGACAGGCATTTTCCATGGTGGAGCAGATTACAGACAGGCATTTTCCATGGAGCAGTAGATTACAGACAGGCATTTTACATGGTGCAGTGAATTACAGTCAGGAATTTTCTATGGTGCAGTATTACAGTCAGGCATTTTACATGGTGCAGTAGTTTACAGACAGGCATTTTACATGGTGCAGTGAATTACAGTCAGGCATTTTCCATGGTGCAGTGAATTACAGTCAGGCATTGTCCATGGTGCAGTAGCTTACAGTCAGGCATTTTCCATGGTGCAGTAGATTACTGATACCCCGTTCAGATTGCAATTGCCGAGTTGCACGCGGGAATTGGATACGTGTCCTTCCCGGGTGCGACCCGGGATTGGACCCTGAAAACATGCTTCCCGACCCGGCAATATGCCGGGTCGGGTTGCCATCGGGGGTGGGGATGGATCCACCGTAGGAGGTGGGTGCGGAGGTGGCACTAGAGATGAGATCATCTCCACACTAGCTCTCCCTATGCTGTCATAGGACACCGGGTCGCATCGACCCAGGTAACCCGTTCACACTGCGCCTGACCCGGTAATAATCTGGGAATAACCCTTCTTTATTACTGGGTTGAATTACCGGGTCATGCGAACCAAGACATCATCAGTGACCCGATCACACTGCACAGCGACCCGTGTCAACCCGGGTTATTTGTGCCGTGTTAACTACAGTAGGTATTACAGGCATTTTCCATGGTACTGTATTGCAGACAGGCATTTTCCATGGTACAGTATTACAAACAGGCATTTGTCATGGTGAAGTATTACAGACAGGCATTTTCTATGGTACAGTATTACAAACAGGCATTTTCCATGGTGCAGTATTACAGACAGGCATTTTCCATGGTACAGTATTACAGACAGGCATTTTCCATGGTGCAGTATTACAAACAGGCATTTTCCATGGACAGTATTACAGACAGGCATTTTCCATGGTGCAGTATTTCACACAGGCATTTTCCATGGTACAGTATTACAGACAGGCATTTTCCATGGTACAGTATTACAGACAGGCATTTTCCATGGTGCAGTATTTCACACAGGCATTTTCCATGGTACAGTTTTGCAGACAGGCACTATCCATCGTGCAGTAGATTACAGACAGAGACTTTTCATGGTGCAGCATTACAGACAGGCATTTTCTATGGTGCAGTATTACAGACAGGCTTTTTCCTTGGTGCAGTAGATTACTGATACCCTGTTCAGATTGCACCCTGAAAGCATGCTTCCCGGTCGGGTTACCATCAGGGGCTAGCAGGGAGCCACCATATGAGGTGGTGCGTTGCAGCACAGAAGATGAGATCATCTCCGCGCTGCCTCTCCCTATTCTATGAATGGGTACCGGGTCGCAATGACCCAGGTAACCCGTTCACACTGCGCCTGACCCGGTAATAACCCGGGAATAACCCATCTTTATTCCTGGGTTGAATTACCTGGTCAGGCAACCCAATAATTAGTCAATGACCCGTTCACACTGCACAGCAACCCGTCTCAACCCGGAAAAATGCTGGGTCGATACCAGGTTATTTGTGAAGTGTGAACGGGTTATTACAGGCACTTTCCATGGTGCTGTATTACACACAGGCATTTTCCATGGTGCAGTAGATTACAGACAGACGTTTTCCATGGTGCATTAGATTACAGACAGGTATTTTCCATTGTGCATTATTACAGACAGGCAATTTCCATGATGCAGTAGATAACCCACATCACAGGCTGGATTGCTTTACATTTACACTTTTTTTTAAAGCAAACATTTATTGGCAGCTACAGTAATGCCGGGTATCTAATATCAGCTATACACATTTTATAATATATATATACTGTATATATATATATATATATATATATGTAACATACACAGTATATATATATATATATATATATGTAACATAAACAGTATATATATATATATATATATATATATATATACAGTATATATATATATATATAGTAGATATGTTTAAAAAAATCAACTGTATTGTATATATTTGGTAATCTACTGCAGTGGTGTCCACCACTGCAAGAGACTGACACTACATCTGTTATTCCAAGCACGGTTATTTTTGACACCCAAGCATTTGTTCACTAATTTATATGATACAATGCACTTGAGAGCCTTCTTTTGTGAGATTCTTTCCATTAACTGTAGCATTGTTTGATCTGTACCCATGAAGATGTCTGTGTAAAGGACGAAACACATAGGGTTTATCAAATATCTATGATCGGAAGGTTTTGGCTTTGGGCTTACACCCGAAAGGTTCTCATCATTTCTTATTATGTAGCATTATCAATGACACATTTGCTTCTGAAGTATGTATTAATTGTTTTAAAATAATTTTATTAAATTATCAAGAATAATAATAAAATTATTTTAATTCTATTAATGTGTGGCCATTGGCCGTAATTTTGGCAGTTCTCTGGTTAAGTTGGTATATTATAAGATATCCCACTCCTATACCAATGATTTATTTTAAAATAATTATTGATATATATATATATATATATAGATAGATAGATAGATAGATAGATAGATACATACAGAGAGCACTCACCAGTCTTCTAGATAGCAATGCAAGTGAATTTATTACTCCATAATGAGATAAAAAAGCAGATGTTGATGTTTCAGGCCCAGCATGGCCCTTCCTCAAGCCCAGATCCCCAAGTGAAGAAGCATACTGCAACACAGCCCTATAGGGGCTTCCTACTCACACAGGAACTAGGCCACAATTTTAATACCCATCTATTTAGATCACAAGAGCTCATGGTAATATGTATCACCCAAATAACACAACAAATAAAGCTGGTGTAAGTGCTTATAGACATGTAGACATAGAGGATCACATAAAACTCCCCGTTCAGAATTATGGTTTGTGTTCCAGCCGCTTCACTGGAAGTAGTCAAAAAGCTATGCATCACCAAAAGTATTCCTTGGAGGTTACATTCTCCTAAGACCTGCAGTGGTGCTCTGCTGCTTCCGCCCGCCACCAACCTTTCAGTACATCAGTGGGACCATCATCGGAGGGTGGGATCAATAGCATCATGGGTATTCCTGAAGCTGACGATAGACCCCTTTCATTTCCGCCCTTCCGCCGAACGCCAACCAGCAATGACCGCGTCAGCTACTCTGGCACTAGAGGCCAAAAACCACTTATGTGCGTTCCAACTTAACATTTGGTGGAATGCACAGCCCATGCTACTGTACATGATTCAAAGTAGAGCGTGCCTGACTGGATCCACTGGTATATATACTATAGTAATTTAACATAGAAAGTACACCCTTTAGTGCAAATAAGTGAAGGCATAGCATTTACAAATACAAAAACAATGCTGTGACAGGGTTCTGCTACTTTTGAAAAAAGAGGCTAGATGGATCCATGAATTGGACACAGAAGTCCCAAAGGGCCTAAATGAAATGAATCCATTGAATATTTTTCTTTAGAAGTGGTTGTTATGTGCAATTCTTTGAGTATTTAAGACATCATAATCAGGCTCCCCTCCTATGTAAATAGTGGGGTTGTACACTAATTAGGGCTACCCTATGAATATTGCTTATATATATATAAGCTCTATTTGTAGGGATGAAATGCATACCCTTTTCTAACACTGTATTATTGTTGCAGTGGTTTTCTCCCATGGCTCTGTGTTTTTATCTTTATTTTTTATATATGTATGTATATTCATATTTGTATGTATTTTTGTATGCATTTTTTTGCATTGTTTTTGCATTTGTAAATGCTATGCCTTCACTTATTTGCACTAAAGGGTGTACTTTCTATGTTAAATAACTACAGTATATATGCCAGTGGATCCAGTCAGGCACGCGCTACTTTGAATCATGTGAATCATATATTCCAAGACCGGAGGTTTACTCAAAATGGTAAAATCCAAAAAATTAATTGAGGTGTTACTAATTGTGGCAGTAAATCTAATGGGGGTGTCCAGTCTGTTGAGCACATCCACCCTCTCATAAAACAAGTCATCTCATAAAACGAGTCAATTGAGCACATCCACCATCTCATAAAAAGAGTTTGTCAATGTATCTCTTGTAATAAACCAAATGTTCGGCAAAACAAGGGAGAATGTTCTCAACTTCATATCTTGCCATATATAGTTTGGAGAACCCTGTGGCCAAATTTGACCCCATTGCAGTCCCTGTCTGCTGGATAAAATAGTCATCTTGATATTGAAAATGGTTATGAGACAGCACTAATCCAATCAGTTCCAGCATGAACTCTATGGGTGCCCAGTTGTATGTGCCAGCTAATAACGCTTCATGCACAGCCGTCAATATGTAGTTTTATTTTTGATATTTGGTACCTTTTTTAGGTTGAATATAATTATTCATATCTTAACCCCTGATTAAAAAAAAAAAATATATATATATATATATATATATATATATATATATATATATATACACACACATTTCGAAAACACTGCCCTGTTGCTAGGTTACTTAAAATACTAACCAAATTCTATTACGCCTGGAATGACGCTGGTTGCTAGGCAACAATATGAATGTTTGTAGCCATGGAGAAGGCTAATTAAGGGACTATCACCATGCTGGTTTGGCCCTTATATGTGGCCCAAGATAACTGAGTGTCCGTTTGGTCACTTGTGATAGAGTAGCAATTGAAAGCGTTTGTGTGCATGACCCCCTCGTCTGTTGCAGGGATACGAGACGCCAGAGGTGTGCAGCAACAGATGGGAAAGGTCATGCGCTCCACGGTGCTGGCATGCATTCCACCGCCTATTTGTGTATTTAGTGGTGGATTTGAGTATTTGTACACTGAATTAAGTGGTGAGCAAGCATCAGATATCAGCCCTAGATGAACAGATATATCTGAGCAGTTTAAACATATGGTTCTTTATGTGAAATGTACGTTTTGACTGGTAATTGATAAATAAGGTAATTGGGGGAGTGACTACTCCAAGGGTACTTATGGTTACACAGTGTAAGGTCTGTGCAGGTGAGATGGCAGCCTGAAGTCCTGGTCTTGAGAAAGGTTCTGGCGAGAACCGGAACGTTGACCGTGACCCTGTAAATATGTGAGGTTGGAATAAAATAAATCTTTTTTTCACTTTGGAGAAGTCTGGTGAGTGCGTTCCTTGCAAGCTATATATTTTGGGACTTATTCTGGAATTGACCTGTCTTTGGATCATGCACCCCAGTGGATGTATTAATGGAATATGTGAGTGCAACTTCATGCATTGACTATATATATATATATATATATATATAGCAAGAATGGCAGGTGCGGCACTCCAATGATTTGAAGACACGTTATACAGGAATTACTGTAATTCCTGTATAACGTGTCTTCAAATCATTGAAGTGCCGCACCTGCCGTTCTTGCTGATTATCTCTTTGTGAAGGCACCCAGTGTGGTAATTATTTAAGTGGCTGTGCCGGACCCCCGCCGATTTTCTATATATATATATATATATATAAATTCCAAGTGATACACACTCACGTCTTTAAAATTCTTGCTGGGGTGCATCTCAATGAAGAACAACCAGCCAGTTATTATTCCAATATATCCATGTAGTCGGAAAGCACTCACCAGACTTCTAAAAGCACATCTTTTATTCAGAGTTGGGATAATACGTTACATCCCATCATGTGATGTAACATATTATCCCAACTCTGAATAAAGGATGTGCTTTTAGAAGTGAGTGCTTTCCGACTACATGGATATATATATATATATATATATACAGTGGTCGATGTGGGGCGGTATACGGTGGTATGGTATACCGCCACTTCTTCCAATGACCCGAAAATGAAAGTGCAGCAGGAGGCAAAGGAAGTGGCCATCCTGCTGCACATGGTGCTCCCATCCCTGCTCAGCAGCCAGCGGCTGTGTAGAGCGCTGTACTAGCTCACAGCCGCCCAGCCGTTCACCGCCGCCAGCCGCCCACCGCTCACCATCGCCAGCTACTCACCGCTCACCGCCGCCAGCCACCAGCCGCCCGCCGCTCACCCGCAACAAATTGCGGTCAGAGGGACCTCACCGCACCGAAAGGCCTCCTTATCACCGGCGCTCACCATGGGTTCCTCCGGTGACCACAGTCAGGTAATGTTCCCCTGCTATCACCCTCTCTCCCTGTCATTACTGTCCCTGTCCCTACTGTCACTCTCTCTCTCCCTGCTGTCACTGTTGTCACTCCTCTCTCCCTGTCGTCACTCTATCTCTCCCTGTCATCACTCTCTCTCTCCCTGTCGTCACTCTATCTCTCCCTGTCATCACTCTCTCTCTCCCTGTCGTTACCCTCTCTCCCTGTCGTTACTCTCTCTCCCTGTCGTTACTCTCTCTCTCCCTGTCATCACTCTCTCCCTGTCATCACTCTCTCTCTCCCTGTCCCTGCTGTCACTCTGGCTGTCCCTGCTGTCACTATTTCATCTCATTCAGTGTGCTATAATGTGAATTTCAGCTCATTCAGTGTGCTATAATGTAAATTTCAGCTAATTCAGTGTGCTAAAATGTGAATTTCGACTCATTCAGTTTGCTATAATGTGAATTTTAGCTCATTCAGTGTGCTATAATGTGAATTTCAGCTAATTCAGTGTGCTATAATGTGAATTTCGACTCATTCAGTGTGCTATAATGTGAATTTCGGCTCATTCAGTGTGCTATAATGTGAATTTCGGCTCATTCAGTGTGCTATAATATGAATTTTGGCTCATTCAGTGTGCTCTAATGTGAATTTCAGCTCTACCAGTGTGCTATAATGTGATTTTTGGCTTATGCAGGGTGCTATAATGTGAATTTCGGCTCATATCATGTGCTATAATGTGAATTTCGGCTCGTACCGTGTGCTATAATGTGAAATTCAGCTCGTACCGTGTGCTATAAGGTGAAAGGGGCACCAGTACTAGATAGTATAAGGGGTTCTACTACACTGGACATGCCTCCTTTTGGGTGACCTCGCCCCCTTTTCTGGAACACGCGTGCATAATTGTGTCCTTGACTTTTCCATACCCCCACTTCAAAATTTCCACTTCGACCACTATATATATATATATATATATCCAGATAGACAGGCTGATGTCTGCCTAAAAACATGGCACTTCAGGAATTTTTAAGAAAAGGATTTTTACTATATAAACATGGTGATCCAAATCACATATACAGCTCACATAACTTAAGTAATCCTTGCAAAGGACCTTTGCAAGGATTAATTAATTATGTGAAAATTACTGAAGTGCCGTGTTTTTAGACAGACATCAGCTTGTCTATCTGGACATATTCAAATTTAACAAGGGCACACAACTAGCTGATTGATTATTGGAGTGCCGGATTGTGGGACTATACTGTATATATATATATATATATACATACACTGTATATATATATATATATATATATATATATACATATATCCGCACACTTGGCTTTCAAGAAATGCAATGAGGCGGTGGTCCACTCAAAGGATACAAGTTCATGGTGCTTTGCGTTTTTTTCCCGGTATGCTCATGATGGAGTCTTGACAATGACTTTAGCATTATCGTAACATTGACCTACTGTTCGTGACCTGATTATGTGCTTATTAAATAACCTAATAGATTTTTATGTGTTTGGTGAATGCCGTCTTGTTTTTATTATTACATACATACACACACACACACACACACACACACACACACACACACACACACACACACACACACATATATATTGCCCTGAGGAAGACTAGCAGGGATTGTTTGAAATGGATGGCAGAGAATAAATATGGTGTGCTCCTGATTTTTTCTAATAAATCTTTCTACTAAACACGAGTGCTGGTTTTTTTGCTTTTTTCTTTGGTAAAGAGTGAGTGCCTATATTAACAATTACTGTATATAACTGCAATAGAGTGCTGTCTCATTTCCTCTAATATCAAACATTCACAAACTGACCTCCAAAAAATGAAGAAATTAACATCAGTTGCAAGACATTTCCTGTATCACCATCACAGATCCCACAGAGACCTTAATGCCTATGGCCTTAAACAGATCCAACTGGGTATCAGAGGTGGCAACCTGACTAAGTATCTCCTTCAAACGTAAAGTCAATGGACATTCAGACTTAACATGGTTGCCTTGCATGGCTTTAATGACATGATCAATTATGGGGCCTGTTTGTTACTTTTCTTTGTTAAAGATAAAAGACACAAATACAGCTACATTCAGCCAACGTTTCAATGCAGCAGCATTCTCTTGCTCTGACAAAAATGCTGCTGCATTGAAACATTGGCTGAACGTGGCTGTTTTTGTGACTTTTATTCCCTAGTGCCGCCGTTGACAGGTTTTTATATATATATATATAAAACAATGAACAGAATCTGGCACTCTCCTTTCCACAATAACAACAGCGCCGGGTGCCCTCCTCGGTATAGATAAATAGTTCAGTTCAAATGACGGCACTCACAGCATGGTTTAAAACATGACCACGGAGATCCCAGGTATTCTCAATGTTTCAATTTCTTTACTGAAATTTTCATCAGGAGTAACTCCCGATGAACATTTCAGTAAAGAAATTGAAACATTGAGAATATCTGGGATCTCTGTGGTCATGTTTTAAACCATGCTGTGAGTGCCGTCATTTGAACTGAACTATATATATATATATATATATATATATATTTATAGCTATCCCCTCACTATTCCCCCCCTGCATTTGCACTTCCATCATTTATATTTTACCATCACAAATGTATGAATATTTTTCTCATGCATTTCCAATACCCTAATGCACTTTAAAACTATCCATTTATTACAAAGTACACTCTTATACCATATTATACCATATCTACCCTCCTTTTTTAATTTTTTTAAACACCATTATTTAACACAGGATGCAGTTAATTTTCCAGATGTTGGGATCCTGGCATTCAGGATACTGATGCCAGAATCCCAACCGAGGCCCAGTACTCCCACTTGGACGAGGCGATTTGCTGCGCTTCCTGCAGGCATTCCCCTGTTGGGTTGAAATCCCAGCAGTCAGGAGACTGATGCTGGTAAAGCATACCAAACCCTTAGCACATATACCATTACACATTTACACCTGTTCACAATTCAGAAGACTGGCACTAACATTACATCTCAATATTCTTCTTATTTTACATTTGTTATTCACTTCGTATTACCATACCCAACTTTTTTACTAGCACTGTTCATTTAATTTTGGGCAGCACCCTTTTTTTTACTCTTTCTCTTTTCTCTTTGATCAATTACTTCTTTAATTTATAAATCAATGTATGCCTCCAGGAGGCCTTTATTTGTCTGACAGAGCACAGTGATTCATTATTAATCTTTATTAAGAAATATATCTCAAATGCCATTTAATTAATAACAATCTGTTATTTTTTTTCTCTCCTTTGATTACTCCTTAATTTACAGGTTCAACGTATGCCCTTTGCAATACTGTCTATTTAACACATAGTGCACTCCTATACCTTATTATACCATATTTATCCTCCTTTTTATTATTTATTTTATAAACCATCATTTTAAACATTTACATCTGTTCACAATCCAGAAGACTGGCATTTCCATTATATCTGAATAGTTTCTTATTTCACATTTTTGTTATTCACTTCACATTACCATACCTAACTTTTTTCTAGCACATGTTCATTTCTCTTTAGATGGCACCCTTTTTTTACTTTTTCTCCTTTCTCTTTGTCAAATTTGATCAAATACTTCTTTAAATGATAAATTAATATATGCCTCCAGGAGGCCTCTTTTTGTCTGACAGTGCACAGTGATTTATTATAAATCATTATTAATGATACCCATGGGCAGCCCTCTGTCCTGGGAATTTCAAAAGCAGATGCTCGTTTTCTTCCTTCCTTGCCCCAAAGCATTGGGAGGACCCACCCACATGGCACCCCAGGTTTCTACATGCCAGACAGCAGCAGCCTACCTCAACTGCACTGGTTGACATACTCACCTTTTCTTTACTGTTACACATTGATTATTATTTGTTTGGTATTTACTATTCACTTGGCTTATTTATGTCATGTGTAATAGAGAATCAGCAACTAATGGGCGATGGGTGATTCACTAGTCCTTATTGGAGTGGTTCATACCATACCAAACTCCACCAGAAATGGGTGGTTAATGGGTTAAAATCTTTGAAAAGGACATACTATCTATGCAAACTTATGTGAAAGGATTTTAATATATTGTTGTAATTTTATGTATATGCTTTAATGCATTTTGGTATATAACATTGAATCCAGTGTACATCAAAAAATCATCTGTTATTCATATGTATATATACTATCCAACTCAGTAAAGTCTAAACTAAAAAATGTTGTCAGTTGATATCAATTAGCGCTCTTCAGGACCTACATATTATATATATATATATATATATATATATATATATATATGTATATATATATATATATATAATATTAAAAAAATATATATATAGCTCATCATATCAAAGCCGGTTAGCTTAATGTGCAAATTATTTATATTAAATTACATTTCATTTGTTTACTAATAGTTGAATAAACTTGCTTTATCAAAATTTTTGCCATCCACAGCTTCTCTCTCAGGTGAATTGAGCTTATCTGTATACTTACTGAGCATATTAAGTGTGGATGAGCTTCTGTTGCAAGCAAGCCAAATGTTTAATGCTTAATAGACCGAAGCTTATTCCACTTAAATGGAAATGTGATACATTTTCCTACCTGAGCGCAGCGTGTCCTTCTGAATGCTGTCATAGTCATGCCAATCCTTCCTTCTAAGACCATCTGTCCATGTGTAAAGCTGAGCATCACTAAGTCCAAGAGAAAATGCCTACATGGGATAAAAGACATTGACAATTATATGAGATACAACACAGTTATTATACTGTAAGTTATAAAAGAAAATATGTCTAATTTTTTTTCTGTAGTGCATTATTCCTTTATGTTCATGAATATCCTGTTTCAGATTTCTGTTGATAATAATTAGGAAAAAGTAATTACATTTATAAAATTCAACCCCAGCTACCATTTGAACTCCATTACTTTTGTGATATTTTGGTGGATTTATTTTTGAGAATATTCAGTAATATCTGTCTTATTGGTTGTTTATATATAATATATCTGTACCCATACCCTCTACTTTATTTGATAGAGGCTATAAATAAACTACAGGTGCATATGTGCACAGTCAAATATTGCTGGTTGTTCGGCAGCTCATTGCCGCTAATTGAATCAGAAACTATGTCTCCTCTAATTCAATGTTAAACCCATTATGATTTAAACCATTATCACACAGCTATATCAGGAAAATATATATTGATATACTGTACACATGACTAACTGGGCATTGCACTATTTCCCATTCTGCATTGCTGACTGGTCTTCCTGTTTCCCAATTACTGTTTTTTTCCCCTCTTACTTTCTCTGTTGTCATAACAATACCCCTTAGATTCTCATCTTGGACTTTGATTATCTGATTCTAGCTACTGTATGTACAGTATAAACTCCCTTGGGATTTTAGCATTATTCATGTGTGAAGGATTTGTGAATCTATAACTGCGCTCCAAATTTTTTTAATTTTTTTTTGGGGGGAGGCTTTTTGGTATTCCTGACTGTCTTGGAGCTGTCTCCTCTTGTAGTTACTCTTGGACCTTAAAACTCAATTTTTCTTCAACTGGTCTACTGCCTTATGCAAACATTTATCATGTTTTTGACAAATTATGTCAACAGCTACAGTACCATAGCCATTATTTGCAATTGACACTCTTTATTGTATTAACTGGAGATTGGTAGCATCCCAAGAACACCAATGGGCTCCCATACTTCCTTCTAGATCAAATCTCCATCCAGTTCCTGCTAGTACTGTATAGCTCATGGACAGAGCACTGGAAATGTGGACAACGGCTGTCCCTGCAGTGTAAGGTTTCTGCACAGATATTCCTTAATCATTATTGCATAAATAATACTACAGTAAAATTTAAGGGAGTTATCCCAATGTTTGTACCTAATATTTAAATATTAAGATAAAACCAAAATCCAGGGGATATATGATGGGGTGGGAAAACCAGCACTGAAAATACTGAAAGGCAAACCATAAAGACAGAATAGCACTACAAAATAGTGCATTTACAGTAAATACATCCCAAACACAGATTATGCACCTAAACAAGTGGGGTGCAGTTTTGGAGTTGTTTCTTGTGATTACATCTTATTTTCTCCAGGCCCACTAGTTTCAAGATTACATGAATTTTAAGATACATATAACTCACAATAATGTCAGGAAAATGTATGTGTGCAGATGTACATTTGGGTATACTCAAATTGGCAACTTTTAAGTTCAATATAAAATCACTCCTTTTGTAGTTATTTTTTCAGAGAATATGTGGTTCAAAAACACAATTTAAAAACCAATTTTGTTCCAAATCCAAAATCTTTTTGTAACATGACCTTCACAAACTTACTCAGCTGTCATGAAAGAATAATATTCATAGAAATCCAAACTTTTCCATAATGTTTTATTCAGACATGGGAATATTATTTTACAAATAGGACACATTGAAGTCTATAGCTAATGTTATGTTAAAATGTGTTTCTTCCAAGTTTACAGACAGAAATCTATGAAATGACTTTCTTTATACAGCTTTCTATATACAGGGTTATTGGTGCCTTGTAAGCTAAAGCTTAAATGAATACACTTCTTTTATACTGCATCTGTGAAATTGAATCTGTATACATGAAGTTAATATCAAAGCTCTAATTCCCAATCTGCAGTAATCAGAGCACATAAAAATTATAAAAATCAATTGTTCACAGAGGAACAAATGTGAAATTGCCTGCTAGTAAGTAATTATAAACAACTGAATAATTACAGACATATCTTCCTTAATAGGTATTTTCTGTCCGCTGCAAATTGTTAGTTTGTCCTATTAAAGTTATTCATTTACTCTATCAAAGTAAATCACAACTATCTATTGATAATGTGTGAGGCTTTATTAGTGTGTATTACTGACAAAGCTAGAGAGGGCACTTCAGGCTCATAGGAACATTCCAATGTAATTAGGTGAAACACAAAAGTCATCTCATTTATGTGCTTTCTTTTAAATAGAAAACCATATTTTAATTCTATAGCAAATTTGAATATGTTTATTATTTAGACAGCTAAAGAAACATACATATTCTTTTTATTGTATAGCATGTGGTACAAGTTTGTGACTGTTTTAGTTTCAATGGCTTGCATGAGTTGATCCTCAACAATTTAAAAATATGAATTCAAATAATATTTATGGAACTGTCTTTGGGGCTTATGCAGCTAGTGAAATTTGGGTATCCGGATACTAGGCAGACTAGTATTATGTCAACAGTCAACAGGTCAACCCCATATGGTCGACAAGCAATAGGTCGAAAGGTAAAAAATGTAGACATGGTCAAAATGTTGACATGTAAAAGGTTGAAAGGGCTTAAGGTTTACAGGTACAAAAGGTTACAAATGGTCATCTTGACAATGGGTTGACACAAGTTTTGGGATATTTTCTTCAACTTTTTCATCCTTTACCATCCAGGTGGACTACAACTGCTAATAGCAACCTGTGCCAAGTGCAGTGCCATGCAAGGGGATGTGGTGGACTAACTTAGGTTACATGTGGTTTAATGTTGAACAGTTTGTGTCAACATTTTGTACATGACAACATTTTCAAGTGTCTACTGTTCGTGTGTCAAACTATTGATCCAGCCAACCTTTTCACTGTGTCAACCAGTTGCATGTCGACCATATGTGATCGACCTAATACTGGTTGACCCAATGATCCACATCCCAAAATTTTCAATCCTCAGGCACTAGTACCTTTTACAGTATTTATAAGATGCCACAAAGTGTCTGCAGTGATTTACAAGTGGTACAATATACAGTATACAACATAGTATAGAAAAGCTTGGAAGATGATAAGCCCTGGATCGTGGTGAGGGCTGGATAAATAGCTGGTAGGTGAAAAGGCATCAGGGTCCAGTGCTTTCTGGGCCAAGTATTAGAAGAATAAAGGCAGGCCCACAGTAATGATCGTGTAGGTGCTTATATGGAGTCTTGGAGGGTTTACCAGTGGGCCAGACAAGTTGGATGGTGCAATAGTTAAAATTGTCATGGTTTAATTTTATATAGTGTAAAAGTAAAGCAAGGTAAATTGGTTTTGTTGGATATATGGGCTGGCACAGTATTTAAGGTCTTAGATGATGAAGGAGCCTTGAAGCAGGTTTCTGAAGCATCACATGCTAAAAGGCCAGATGTGTGGTGGCTATTAGCATATGTCTGGGAAGGAGGTAGTGGCCTCTAATTCATGTGTAATCAAGACTGGAATTGTGAGGGCAAAATTGGTGAGTGGACTATGCTGGAGCCACAGCCTCAATTAACATGAATGCCAATGCCATGGCTTTCATTACTGGGAATGCTGAAGTAAGAACAGTGATGAAATCTGGATGACAGTTGGGTGGATGCAGATATACTCATGTAAATGAAACATTCTGTTATTTCACCTTTTTGTTTTTTAAGAAACTGTTGCATAAGAATATCTTCATATGTCATTTGAATTGTTTTTGCAAATTCTTTGTATTGGTAATATTTTCTTATATTTAACTTATTTTATAAGATTGGTATTTGTCATTCTTATCAAATTCTTTTTCATATGAATTTGGCTAATCAACACTACAATACAAAACTGTACTGAAGATTATTATTTGTAATTGGGATTGACATACAGATGAGTCCTCATACATTATTGCTGTAGTTGGGCCAAAAAGCCTGTCTCTCTCTTTGTCGAGACCAAAGTATGATCGCTCTGTAATCGCAAGCCAAGTAAAATACAATCGTGAAATAAATGACAGGAAGGGACCATTTGTGGGAGGCAACATGTTGTTTGTGGGTGGTGGTTGGGAAAACGCAGTCATGTCATGGCCATTTTCGGGGCATGCATCTGATGTCAACTATGATCACTGCAATGAAAAACATTGCACTCAGTGTGACTGCAGTTGCATTATTTTGCGTAGGCATGGGTCAACCGCAACTGTCGATGGTGCTCGATTTCTGTGTATGCATCAAAGCCATGCAAATTTGCAAATGCATCAGCAGGCATCTTTTTCCTTTCATGGTTGGCTCATCACATGCAGTATCAGTTTTGAGACAATTGCTATTTCACCCTCAATAGTGATCCATGCTGAATTAGGCCCTAAGTCTGTGGATACGAAATACTACATTGTAGCCGCAGCAGCTTTTTTCATGCCAAGTTCCATTATGCATCATATAATGACTCAGTCATACACAGATATACAAGTGTCGCATATCAAATTAATCAGCATAGTCTCCTGCTGTTTCCTAGTCACATTGACATGGACGGTAGGGACTGGTAAAGAAAATTAAAGTGCCTTGTTATGACCTTGTGTATGTACTCTAAGTTAGACTGAAAGATGATTACTGATATTATATTTGTTATTGAGAAAAGATCATAATATTCAGTATTTGGTAGTAGCCTACATGTCAATATACTGATGAGGCACAGTTTATTGCAGTAAATGGATCAGTAATCAAAGCACAGGAATTCTTTTGGAATTATGTAGAATATTACAAGCTAAACAGCATGGTTGTGTCTATGTCCCCTTCATGATTAGGACCAGGAAGTGACAGCATGAGAGGGCAGAAGAGAACTTCCACCCTTACAGCACCTTAATGTTTTATCCATTGTCCATTTGCTTAAGGTTATTTTGTTTTATCTTTGCACCATTGTACCCTCACAGGCTCGCTTTGCTCACCAAACTTCGGGCTCAGTGTCTTGTTTCGCTCACCACAGGTTACTATTCCAAATAATTGGTGACATGGGAACTGGGGCTTGTGGAAAAGGTCCTCTCCATGAAGGGTAAGTAGATGCTACCCAAACAGAACAAGACAGTCTGACATTTTCTCAGAATGCTTATAAATAAATCCACCCATATGTAAATTTTTGCTTATTACTGTTACAGAAAGCACTAGAGCATGCAACTGACAGTGACATTCTAGATTATAAATATGTTCTCACAAGACAAATATTTTAGTAAAAACTATCATTGTCTAATAAATTGATTACAATGTTCAATTATATCAGTGAGTATTGTCATCTGACTTTTTAGTGGTTATGTATTTTATTACATTTTTATATTTCTTGATATAAAATTCACTACAGTGTTTATACATAACTCCTTCAAAAATTTTGCTGTGTATGAAAACATCTGTGAATGCAGTGCAGCAGAATTTTATTCTCAAAACTATGAAGAAAATGGCAACAATTCTGTAGACTGCTGTATAGATGAGACCTACATAGTAATAATAATAATAATAATAATAATAATAATAATAATAATAATAACAATATTAAAGTGATTTAAGTAATTAGAAGTGGAGATGTTGTCCATAGCAACCAATTAGATTCTCATTATCATTTATCTGCACCTACTAGAAGATAATAGCTAGAGTCTGATTGGTTGCTTTGGGCAACATCTCCACTTCTAAAACCTCGGGTTCTGTTCTGCTGTTCTGTTTTATGTTTCAATGTCAAATCTTGCATAAAAATCTGTTCAACCATAATTGTACACTTCTTGCTTACGTCTTGTTAAGTCATATAATAAGACATAAGGGTTCTCTAAATTAGCAAGACTCCTATATATCAATGACTCACTCACATCAGGCATGGTCCCCAAAGACTGGTGTATAGCGGAAGTAGTGGCAATATGCAAAAAGGGAAGAAAATCAGAACTGGGTAATTATAGACCAGTAAGTCTTACATCTATAGTGGGGAAAGTATTGGAAGGTATTTTAAGAAATAGAGTACAAGAGTTCCTTGAAACTAATAAAGTTATAAACAGGAACAAACACAGATTTGTGAAGGATAGATCATGTCAAACTAACTTAATAGGCTTTTATGAGACAGTGCAAACCTAGATCAGGATAAAGAGGAGGATGTTATTTCTTTAGACTTTGAAAAAGCTTTCGATACAGTACCTCACATGAGACTTATCTATAAATTAAGAGAGCTTGCGCCTGGGAGCACAATATGCACTTGGGTTAGAAATTGGTTGGATAAAAGAAAGCAACGAGTGGTGGTAAATGGAACGTATTCGAATTGGTCTAAAGTACTAAGTGGTGTGCCACAAGGGTATGTACTTGGACCACTATTGTTTAACATTGATCTAGAAGTAGGTATAGAGAGTACAGTGTCATTTTTTGCAGACAAGAGCAAATTGTGTAAGGCTATAAATTCAGAGGGGGATGCTAAGTCTCTACAGAAAAACTTATTTAAATTGGAATCATGGGCAGCAAAATGGAGAATGCGGTTCAAAATAGACAAATGTAAGGTAATGCACTTTGGTAGAAAGAACAAAAATACTACCTACATACTAAATTGGGAGAAACTAGGGGATTCTGTACTGGAAAAATATTTAGGTGTTCACATAGATAACAAACTTAGCTGTAATACCCAAAGTAGGAATGCAGCAAAAAAGGCAAACAAGGTATTAGCTTGCATTAAGCAGAGAATTGATGCAAGGGATGAAAGTGTTATACTCTCATTATATAAATCACTAGTGAGGCCACATCTCGAATACTGCGCTCAACTATGGGTACCATATTCAGAAAGGATATCCTGGAACTAGAAAATGTTGATAGACGGGTGACAAAACTGATTAAGGGGATGGAGACGCTAGAATACGAGGAAAGTCTTGATAGGCTAGGCATGTTTACACTGGAAAAAAAGGAGATTAAGAGGAGACATGATTAACATTTTAAAATATATAAGTGGTCAATACACAGAGCTAGAGGGGGATTTGTTCTTAATAAGATCATCACAAAGGACACGTGGACACCAACTTATGTTAGAAGAGAGGAGATTTCGCACACAGAAATGGAAAGGTTTCTTCACAGTAAGGGCAATACGTATTTGGAATGCCCTGCCTGAGATAGTAGTAATGGCGGACTCGGTCACTACTTTTAAGAGTGGGCTAGATAAATTCCTAATGGATAAGGATATGCTGGGATATGGTGGATAAATCATGAACAATAGCAATAGAACATAATATATTAAGATAAAAAACAAAAAATAAAAAAAACAAGGAGTACTTGAAATAACGGCTAAACTTTCACCTCAGCTAAAATTAGTCTTAAAATTATTACAGTGTAGGAGATCACTAACAGGTTGAACTCGATGCACAATTTTTTTTTTTCAACTTCAGAAACTATGTTACTATATGATTGTCTTTTGCCAAATTCAATAAGAAAATTAATCTTTTGCATGATGACGATGATGGTAATGGTTGTTCTGTTTTACATAATTTGTAATTTGTTATTTCACCTATTTGAATTTTGTAGTATTTTGCACCAAATTATTTAATGACTTTCAGCTAATTAGTTCATCCATTAATAAAAGTTACTGCAATATGGAAAAGAATATAAACAATGGGAACAGACCATTATGCATAAAGTAGTCCTCATTTACGGTTAGATGTAAGTCCACCACATGCTCAATGTAAATACAGTATGTACATTTTTATGCACAGTGCATGCTCCATAAGTTATGCTGGGTACACACTGGCTGATATAGCGGCCGTTTTATTGAATGACCAATATATTGCTGGCCTGTCGGCCAGTGTGTACCAACGATATGTCTGTGAACACCATTGTTTATAGACATATTTCATCGGTCCTGCAGCACACACGAAAGAAAATTAAATCTACAGATATATTGGTGCACCTTTGTGTGTGTACGGGCAGTCAGCCGACCACCCATACACATGCTGCTGAGGCCGCCAGTGATTGATGACTCAACTGGACATGCCATGTAAAAGCCCACCCAGTTCATAACGTCAGTTATGATGGATCGGGTGAATGTGCACAACACACTGCCCTATCCAGCTCTAGATGTACTGTATCTGCAGATCCATTAATCTGCAGATATATCTTCCAATGTGTATACAGCATTACACTTGAATTTAGAGTTGAATGGAACACATACTTGAAGCTAATTTTGTGGGAGGTGTACAGTACTAATCATTGGAGAGTGATAAAGTGGAGCGGGATAAAATACCAGCCAATTGTCTCCTAACTGCCATGTTACAGGCTTTGTTTGAAAAATGACAGTTAGGAGCTGACTGAATGGTATTTTTATCTCTTTCCATGTTATCAGGGTCATTCCATGTCAGTTCAACCAGGCTTGTCCACCACCCATCTCAGATATTTATGAAAAATTTTTAAGAGAGGATGTCAAAAAACTATATCTGCCAAATATCTCAACTGTCTGACAATTTGATTATTAAATATTGATTTTTCAATTTATTAAATTATTTACTAATCGTGGTTACTTTATCCAGTTTACTTGAAGTAGGACAGTTGTTTATTAAGGAATTACCACAAAATTTGCACCCCTAAGGTAACTCTTCCTCCTGAATCCAAAAATCTAAACCAAATCACTTTATCTGCCTTATCTTTTGAGTTATGGCAAAAACGCATGTTTTTTTAAAATACTTAATATCGTTAGATTCAATCAACGTTAGATATCCCAAGTTTTTGAAGGTGCTTAACAAAGGTATATATTAACACCAAACAAAAAATTTATCATGGTACTCTGTTTCATATTGGAGGAGAAAAATCATGAAGTGGACGTTCAATTACTATTGTCCTGCATACATAATTAACACAAGAAACCCTGAAATTTAAAAACGTAAACATAACTTGAGTCCATAACTTAAGTTGAGTCAACAATCACATTATCTTTCCTTGTTTGGAACCTGTTGTAACGGTCTGTAATTTTCCTTAAAGTGTCAGCAGACAGTGCCTTCCAGTACTTTCTTGGATAGTGGGCATTTTTGTTACACAGAGGATATGAATAAAAGGAACAAAAAACTGAAGGCCAAGGCAACACATTTGTTGATTGGTTTTGTTTCATGAAGTGTACCAGCACATCTTGACATCTTGTTCCTCCTCATTACATTGAATGATATATACCCAATGTAACAGATGTTATCATACACTGCTGCTTTGTATGTTCCAGGTTGCTGATCACTTTTGTCTACATTTTTTGTGACTGTGGTCATAGTGACACTAAAGGAGAGATGCAATTAGCCACAGTAAATTAATGCTGCTAATTGTCCCAATGTGGGCTATCCAATTAGCCCTGTAAAGCCACAGCTCACACCGGCTTATCTTGGATTTTGTTTCACCTGCCTATGGCAGGTCAAACCAAATCCACGGAAATGCTGCGGTCTAAACCAAAAACACAGGTTTCACTGAACCTGTGTGTTTTTGGGAGATAATGTATTATTTTACAGGCGACCAAATTGGATAGCCTGTAAAAAAAAATATGTGTGACACATCGGGAAAAATTGGCCGATGTATTTTCACTTGTAATTGGATACCCCCCAAACTGTGGTTACTGCTGTCTTTGTGTCGTCTGATGACAATCGGAATAAGTGTAGTTCATCATAACTAATAAGCTGAATTTGGTGATGAGCAAGTGTTCCTACCACAGTCTTTGCTGTTTCTAGATCGCTATGCAGCTTGGTTGTGCAGTCTTGTGACATGTAGAAAAACTTTATGCCATGTATCTTTTTAGCCCTGATATACATGTCCAAAAGTGTCAAGATGTGATGAGTTTCCACGGCTTGCAGACTGGTGCTGGTAGCTAGACATTTACTAGCACCATCACTAAAGTAGTGAACTTACTCCAATTTTAGTAATAGTTCCGCTAAGTGTTTCATAAGTACTGTAATGAAGGCATGCACAGTTATGGCTACATAGTCATGGGAATCACTCAATAACATTCATTTCCACTCATTTCCAGTCTATTCTTAATTCCTCACACCTCACAATATTATTTTTAGGCCAAAAGGTCGCACTGAGGTGGCTGTTTGACTAAGCTAAGCGACACAAGTGTGTGGCACAAACACCTGGCCCATCTAGGAGTGGCACTGCAGTGTCGGACAGAATGGCAGATATATAAAAAAGACTCCAATTTTTTTACATCACACAATACAGATAGCAGCCTAGTGACTGTCATACCATATAGACAGAATCCTAGTTATCACCATATAATATAGAGAGAATCCTGGTGATCCCCATATAATACAGAGAGGATCCTAGTGACCACTAAAAAATAGAAATAACATTCCTCTGTCAACATATAATACACTGATCATATTAGTGACTGCTATAGTACACAGAGAACACACCATTTAATAATGAAAGAATATCTGCAACAACCATATACTACAATTAGCACAGAGAGCATCTTAGTAACCCCTGAAAAAATAAATAAAAGCATTGCCATGAATGTATAAGAAACAGTGGCCAACATACCTTTTGGAGTGCACTGTAGTGATCACTATATAACAAAGAGAGCATTCCAATATCCAGCATAACATAGGGAGAATCCTAATAAATGGCATATAACACAGAGGGCATCCCAGTGACCCCTGTGCAATACAGTAAGTATTCCAATGATTACTACACAATACATCACAGTGAAGGCCATATAATATGGAGAGCATCCCAGTTACAGAGATATAATTCAAATAGACACCAAGTGACTGCCATGCAAAACAGAGAGCATTCCAGTGACTGACATATTGTACTATACAGAGAGCTTCCTAGTGATTCTCATATACAGGTAATAAAAAAAGCATCCCAATGACAGTCATACAGCCCCAATATTAACCCCTTGTCAAATATCATACATTTCTTTAGTTTCTTTGCAGCATCCCATCCACTCCATTATGGATTAAATAGAGCTCTATAAGTCTTCAACATTCAGCAAGTCACAAGCAGATGTTCCACTTTATGGCCATTCTCAATTGGAGTAAAGTTTCTGCAGGCCGATATTTTTATAACTGTGACATTAAATGCTTATAGTAAACAGGTGCTTAACTGTGTTTCTCATGCTTACCCATACTGTATGTCTACTATGTTTGTCTAAGTAACCCCAGTCTTGATTGTGTCTTTAAGTGTCTTTCTTTTCTGTCTATTTGTTTATGTTCCTTGTGTGTTCTCCCACCTCATGCCCCATTGATTTCCTGGTCATTGTGGCCCAGTATAAGATGCATAGAATTCAGCATTACCTGATGGTAGTGGGAAGGTGGAGAGAGGATGGGTGGGAGGATGGGTGGGGTGTTTTGACTTGGTGCTTGTGGTCCAAGGTCATTGTAGAGTGAAAAAGAATGAGAGTAAGATAGAGGGAGTTAGGAAAAGGGAGGTCCTGCTCTTTCCATTCAAGAGGGGTTGTGAGTGGGCCAAGTATTTGCATTTCTATAGTTACATACCTGTTGTATATTTGCTTCCCAGAATAGTTTTTTTTACATGTATAGAAAATAGAATGAATGCACTGTAAAATCCTTGTCCAACATACTGGTGACAAGTAGGTAATGATTATTATATTATTTTATAACATATAGAGATACATCCAGGGGCAGATCCAGAAGAAAATGAAAGGGCGGGGGCACCATGATAGGGGAACGGTAATAGTTATATTTACATGCACCTAAGGCACGCGTGCTCCCAGATAAGGGGTGTGGTATCACAGGGGCCGTGGCCTCACAGAATACTCAATCAGGTAATGATTGGCTGTAGGAGCGCATCCTGGTTTACTGCCAATGTTTCACCCTGATGAAAAGGCTGATTGGGCCTTGAAATGTTGGTCACCTGTTCCATTAGTTATGGGAGCCTGGAAGGCACCCCAGCCCAATATAATTATTATAGTTTTTAGCTTGTGGTGGCAGGTGCAGCATATCTTGTTTTGGGCACTGCAGTGAGACTCAGACTGCAGGACACGAACTGCCCATCTTTGATTAGCAGAAGCAGCCAGCTGGAACTCCAACAAGCAGCATAAGACTTCTGCAGGACAGCCCTGTCACAATCACACTGGCCGCCTTCTCAAAGCTGAGCTGAGTGTGACTGCACCTAGCATGGTGGTAACGGAAGTGGCGGAGGAAGCGCTCGGTAACTGTGTGGTGCAGTGAGGGCTAATGAAGCCTTCTGCGCCGTCATAAGTTACAGTCTTACTCGATGCTGGCATTTGAACCCTGCGCCTGGGCTGGACTCTGGCTGGCTGGCAGTGGGGGAGGTAGGTTCCAGTGTGAGCAGGGGGAGGCTGCAGCTGCAGCTCCAGCATCCCCATTGGTTACCACACAGACTTGCTGTTAGAGCAGCGGTGGGTCCTAGTGTCTGACGGCTCTTTTATCAAATCTGACTGACGGAAACAGCAGTAGTGCTGCTTCTATTCTCCTTTTGAAAAAATAAGAAGTCAGAAATGACAGGGGGGGGGGCATGGGCCCGAGTGCCCCCCCCCCCTGGATCCGCCTATGGATACATCTTTATTTCATCTTCACATTTAAGATATTGTTACTTTTGTTACTTGTTATTAAAATGGGTTCCAGGGTAGCTTGTTGTGCCACTTCCATCTGAACTACTGTTTCAAATTTGAAGCTGCCTGGCTCAAGCCAGACAGCCAGAGATTTGAACAGTGAATCGTATACTGTTAAAATGCATGTTACACACAATAGTTATTCATAGCTTTATTAGCCATCCTCCAAAACAGAACTACTGTATTGTGTGCTAGGAGAAAAGGATTATGTTTTAAGATATGTCTTAGCAGACTATTTCCGAAAGCAAATCTTACCATTTATTTCAGGAGTGACATTTGTTGCACCTGGCAGGTGACTTGGAGTTCCATGTTTAAGTTTAGGGGAGTCCTCAAGGAACTGACCAGGTGCTGTATAACATGCAGCGTCTGCCACGTTGTTTGATTCCTGCATTAACCTGAAGCCCAGTGGAATGTGAAACTGATATCGTACATCCTGGATTCAGAGGAACTGTTTCCTCTAGAGAAGCCTTAACAGCTGGTTTAATTATAAAAAAGCACAAAGTTCAAAAAATGAGCCAACTGCATACAAAAGATTTGGTTGATTATTTTGCTCAATTTTGCTAAGAACCAAATAAAAGGATTAACATGCACCAGGCAGTTAGCTGTGGAGCACATTTGTTGCAGATAGAGTCTTTTAATGGTGATTGCGGATTCACACCTGTCTCAGGTTAAGTCCATAGCAAATCATCCACAGTCTACTGATCTTAGAAATTTCTGAAATGCAAATAACCCCAGCATTCGGCAGACTGAGAGCTTTACAGATTTATATAGCCCAACAGGAAATCATATCAGGGAGCTATGTGTACAGTACTTACAGACAGAAAAGGATAGCTTTTAAACTTTATATATATATATAATTTTTTAGATGTGTTGACTGTAACATGGAACATATACGAGATATTTATTATGGTTTCAACAAAAGACATTGAAGAGTAAGTACATATCACTAGTGCAATATTGAAGTAAAAACACCTTTACTAACCACTGTTTCATTCATAACAATTTAATGCAAACAGGTAAATGCGGTTGGTACAATTAGTGATCCAGGAAGTTTCTGTCATGGATGTTATTAATAAAGTGAAGTGATATTAAGATTAATACTTACAGACATAAACTATCCATCATGGTTCCTTTCCACAAATCAATATGCGATACTGACCCAATCTTTAGATATTTTTAAAATCAATTCACAAATACTTTTAGTAGTTATTCAAATATATGGGTTACATGCACACATAAAGGGCCTAATTCAGAGTTGATTGCAGCAGCAAATTTGATGAAACCATTGTTTGGGTTAACGGAGAAATGCATTAAGGACCCGACATGCTGCTATTAGCTCCTGCACGTTCACCCATCCATGTCCACAGCCAGAGCCTTTGTACCAGCGGTACCTGTCACAGCCGCCCAGCGGAGAGCTGCACCCTCCCTCCGCCTATATCAAGCTGACACCACCGCTCCCACATACAAACCATGGACCCTGCATGCCGACTGCTGGTCTCGATGAGACAATATTGGAACCAGTGGTGAGCTAACCAAACAATAGGCGGATAGGGAGCTGGGAGCATAGCGCACTCTCTATGGCCACAGCTCAGGTAAATAGCAACCATAAAAGCATCATAACTCAGCCTTTATTGGAATTTTCTTGAGCTATATGAACGTGTGCTGTGAGTACCATAGCGGACTACCACTTGAACTATGGCCCTCATTCCGAGTTGTTTTCTCGCTAGCTGCTTTTAGCAGCATTGCACACGCTAAGCCGCCGCCCTCTGGGAGTGTATCTTAGCTTAGCAGAATTGCGAATGAAAGATTCGCAAAATTGCGAATAGAAATTTCTTAGCAGTTTCTGAGTAGCTCGACACTTACTCTGCCACTGCGATCAGTTCAGTGAGTTTCGTTCCTGGTTTGATGTCACAAACACACCCAGCGTTCGCCCAGGCACTTCCCCGTTTCTCCAGCCACTCCCGCGTTTTTCCCAGAAACGGCAGCATTTTTTCACACACACCCATAAAACAGCCAGTTTCCGCCCAGAAACACCCACTTGCTGTCAATGACACTCCGATTACCAGAACGAAGGTAAATCCTCGTAATGTCGTGAGTTAAATACCTAACTTTTGAGTAAAATAACTAAGCGCATGCGCTCTGCGAACCATGTGCATGCGCAGTAAGCGACTAATCGCAATATAGAGAAAATCGGCAACAAGCGAACAACTCGGAATGAGGGCCTATATTCTGTCTGTGGACTGACTGATGGTGCATTAGGTAATCCCTAAGAAAATGTGCCACATTGTGCTTTAATATCAGCAGTGTTATATATTGTTTTTATATATATGCATTTTAATTATTTTTAAAATTGATATTATTAATAAATTGTCGTAGACAAATACATACATTTTTTACTTAAGCGCTCTCTTGTGATACTTTTTGTAATATTTTTAAAATTTGTTAGCAGATGGGCAAAATCATGGTGGTTGTTCCGAGTTGTTTGCTTGCTAGCAGTTTTTAGCAGCCATGCAAATGCTATGCTACGCCCACTGGGAGTGTATTTTAGCTTAGCAGAAGTGTGAACGAATTCAGAGAGTGGCTACAAAGTTTTTTTGTATAGTTTCAAAGTAGCTCAAAACCTATTCAGCTTGCGATCACTTCAGTTCCTATTTTGACGTCACAAACACACCCTGCGTTTGCCCAACCACGCCTGCGTTTTTCCTGGCATGCCTGTGTTTTTTCGAACACTCCCTGAAAACGGTCAGTTGACACCCAGAAACGCCCACTTCGTGTCAATCACTCTGCGGCCACCAGTGCCAAATGCATGCGCATGCGCAGAAGTGCCATTATTTAGCCTCATTGCTGCACAGCAAATTAATGTAGCTATGTGCACTGCGGGGGGGGGGCGCAGATATAACATGTGCAGAGAGAGTTAGATTTGGGTGTGGTGTTTTGAAACTGAAATCTAAATTGCAGTGTAAAAATAAAGCAGCCAGTATTTACCCTGCACAGAAACAATTTAACCCACCCAAATCTAACTCTCTCTGCAAATGTTATATCTGCCACACCTGCAGTGCACATGGTTTTGTCCGAGTGCTAGCAAATTTGCTGTTGTGATCAACTCTGAATTACCCCCAAAGACAGAATCACATATACTTTAGGGCACTATGGATGATGCAATGGTTAGCATTACTACCTCACAGCACTGAGGATATTGGTTAGATTCCACTATGGCTCTTACTGCGTGGGGTTTGTATATTTACCTTTAACTTATGTGGGTTTCCTCGGGGTACTCCGATTTCCTCCCAAAATCCATAACTCTACTGGTTAATAAGCTCCCCCAAAAAATGGCCCCTACTGTGGGGTACATTTACTAACATTCGTAATTTCCGAAAAAAGGTCAAAGTTCAATCACGAATGACATCGAAAGTGTAAAACTGCAACTTTTTGAATTGATTACGACTAATTTACTAAGCTGTCGTATTCGGGTTTTTCTTTTGTTCCGATGTCGATGTCATTCGTGTTTTTTTTTCTATTTTTACGGCAGTGATTAGCAAAACACTGCTGACTTTTTTTACAATCAATCTCGGCCGGATCTGTGTGATCCGTGCTGGGGTTTATTTTATTTTATTTTTTAATTAAACACTGTAAAATAATAAAAAAAAATGCGTGGGGTCCCCCCTCCTAAGCATAACCAGCCTCGGGCTCTTTGAGCCGATCCTGGTTGCAAAAATATGTGGAAAAAAATGACAGGGGTTCCCCCATATTTAAGCAACCAGCATCGGGCTCTGCGCCTGGTCCTGGTCCCAAAAATACGGGGGACAAAAAGAGTAGGGGTCCCCCGTATTTTTAAAACCAGCACCGGGCTCCACTAGCTGGACAGATAATGCCACAGCCGGGGGTCACTTTTATATAGTGCCCTGCGGCCGTGGCATCAAAAATCCAACTAGTCACTCCTGGCCGGGGTACCCTGGGGGAGTGGGGACCCCTTCAATCAAGGGGTCCCCCCCCCAGCCACCCAAGGGCCAGGGGTGAAGCCCGAGGCTGTCCCCCCCCATCCAATGGGCTGCGGATGGGGAGGCTGATAGCCTTTGTTGTAAAAGAAAAGATATTGTTTTTAGTAGCAGTACTACAAGGCCCAGCAAGCCTCCCCCTCATGCTGGTACTTGGAGAACCACAAGTACTAGCATGCGACGGAAAAACGGGCCCGCTGGTACCTGTAGTACTACTACTAAAAAAATACCCAAAAAAAGACAAGACACACACACCGTGAAAGTATAATTTTATTACATACATACACACATACATACATACTTACCTTAAGTTCCCACGCAGGTCGGTCCTCTTCTCCAGTAGAATCCAAGGGGTACCTGTTGAAGAAATTATACTCACGAGATCCAGGGGTCCTGGCTCCTTGGGAAATCCAGGGGTAATCCACGTACTTGCATAAAATAAGAAAACGGAAAGCCGAGCCACGAACTGAAAGGGGCCCCATGTTTTCACATGGGACTCCTTTCCACGAATGCCAGAAACCCACTCTGACTGATGTCTAAGTGGGTTTCTTCAGCCAATCAGGGAGTGCCACGTTGTAGCACTCTCCTGATCGGCTGTGTGCTCCTGTCCTCACTGACAGGCAGCACACGGCAGTGTTACAATGTAGCGCCTATGCGCTACATTGTAACCAATGATGGGAACTTTCTGCCCTGCGGTTGACCTAAAGTGACGTCACCGCTGAGCAGAAAGTTCCCAGCATTGGTTACAATGTAGCGCATAGGCGCTACATTGTAACACTGCCGTGTGCTGCCTGTCAGTGAGGACAGGACCACACAGCTGATCAGGAGAGTGCTACAACGTGGCGCTCCCTGATTGGCTGAAGAAACCCACTTAGACAGAAGTCAAAGTGGGTTTCTGGCATTCGTGGAAAGGTGACCCATGTGCAAACATGGGGCCCCTTTCAGTTCGTGGCTCGGCTTTCCGTTTTCTTATTTTATGCAAGTACGTGGATTACCCCTGGATTTCCCGAGGAGCCTGGACCCCTGGATCTCGTGAGTATAATTTCTTCAACAGGTACCCCTTGGATTCTACTGGAGAAGAGGACCGACCTGCGTGGGAACTTAAGGTAAGTATGTATGTATGTGTGTATGTATGTAATAAAATTATACTTTCACGGTGTGTGTGTCTTGTCTTTTTTTGGGTATTTTTTTAGTAGTAGTACTACAGGTACCAGCGGGCCCGTTTTTCCGTCGCATGCTGGTACTTGTGGTTCTCCAAGTACCAGCATGCGGGGGAGGCTTGCTGGGCCTTGTAGTACTGCTACTAAAAACAATATATTTTCTTTTACAACAAAGGCTATCAGCCTCCCCATCCGCAGCCCATTGGATGGGGGGGGACAGCCTCGGGCTTCACCCCTGGCCCTTGGGTGGCTGGGGGGGGGACCCCTTGATTGAAGGGGTCCCCACTCCCCCAGGGTACCCCGGCCAGGGGTGACTAGTTGGATTTTTGATGCCACGGCCGCAGGGCACTATATAAAAGTGACCCCCGGCTGTGGCATTATCTGTCCAGCTAGTGGAGCCCGGTGCTGGTTTTAAAAATACGGGGGACCCCTACTCTTTTTGTCCCCCGTATTTTTGGAACCAGGACCAGGCGCAGAGCCCGATGCTGGTTGCTTAAATATGGGGGAACCCCTGTCAATTTTTTCCCCATATTTCTGCAACCAGGATCGGCTCAAAGAGCCCGAGGCTGGTTATGCTTAGGAGGGGGGACCCCACGCAATTTTTTTTAATAAAATAACAACTTTCCCACCCCTTCCCACTGATATACATGCACGGATCTCATGGATCCCTGCATGCCTATCCAATCACAGAAAAAAAAAGTACGTCTGTTTTTTTTAGCACTTTTTTACGAGTTGTAATTTTTCACGGCAGTGTTTGTTTGTTTTTTGCTTTGCACTTCTTAGTAAATGACCGAGATTCATACTTAAACAGCCGCGTTTTGACCGATGGTGTATTCATTCGTAATTTTTTACTTGGACTTGCAAAAAATTACGAATGCCCTCATCTCTGCCGTGATTAGTGTTTAGTAAATTACCGAGATGACACTTTGATGAAAAAACGGCATCTCGGTCAAAATCGGGAGCTTAGTAAATTTCCCCCTGTGTGTGTGTACATGGGCAAACTAAATGGGCCAAGTGGTTCTTATCTGCCATCAAATTTTCTGTTTCTATTGGGGAGAAAAATGAAGCAGTGAAAAGAATTTGAAGTAACATTTCTCAAGTGTACTCTAGAAAATTATTGGTAGCAGCTGCTTCATATATCTCCCCCTATGTTAATTGAGGGATCAGAAAGCTATGGTCTCTTGCCATAAGCAGTGTGTTTTTGTACCTATGTTAGACTTTCATAAAGGTAAGAATGTGTTAATGTATATATATATATATAAATATATATATATGAACAACTGAACAAGAAATACAACAATGGTCCTTGTTTAATAAAGACTAAGAACACTGGGCCCAATTCAGAATCAATTGCTGAAGTGCGGAAATGACTATTTGGCAATTTCCGCACCTCTGCACATACGTGCACACTGCTGTGTGAAAATGAGAGGGATTGCAGTCTAAATGAAGGCTGGGGTGGTGGCTGAGCAGCGTTGCAGCATTTTGTTGTTACTGCGCTGGGGGGCACGGTCCGGACAATGGAAGAGTGTCCGGACAATTTGCAACTCATAACATGGCTACCCTATTTAGTGAAGCGCTCGCATTTTAGCGGGGGGATTGGACACAGCATACGAGGCGGCCTTGTCTTGTGCTGCCCGGCCCCCTCGCAGGGGGGACCACAAAACTACAACTCACGCTGAGTTAGGCTCTTTATGGACACATTGTATTATTATACAGTATGTCACTTACTAAACTGCTCCATTGGTTAGAGGGAGGGCACTTGGCTAAAACTACAGTATATTGTTTTTCTATTATGTACTGTATCTCATTTTTTCATATAGTATGTAAAAAAAAAATTGGAATGTATGGTTAAAATTAGAGATGAGCGCCTGAAATTTTTCAGGTTTTGTGTTTTGGTTTTGGGTTCGGTTCCGCGGCCGTGTTTTGGGTTCGAACGCGTTTTGGCAAAACCTCACCGAATTTTTTTTGTCGGATTCGGGTGTGTTTTGGATTCGGGTGTTTTTTTACAAAAACACTAAAAAACAGCTTAAATCATAGAATTTGGGGGTCATTTTGATCCCAAAGTATTATTAACCTCAAAAACCATAATTTACACTCATTTTCAGTCTATTCTGAATACCTCACACCTCACAATATTATTTTTAGTCCTAAAATTTGCACCGAGGTCGCTGTGTGAGTAAGATAAGCGACCCTAGTGGCCGACACAAACACCGGGCCCATCTAGGAGTGGCACTGCAGTGTCACGCAGGATGTCCCTTCCAAAAAACCCTCCCCAAACAGCACATGACGCAAAGAAAAAAAGAGGCGCAATGAGGTAGCTGTGTGAGTAAGATTAGCGACCCTAGTGGCCGACACAAACACCGGGCCCATCTAGGAGTGGCACTGCAGTGTCACGCAGGATGGCCCTTCCAAAAAACCCTCCCCAAACAGCACATGACGCAAAGAAAAAAAGAGGCGCAAAAAAAGACGCTTCTCCTCCGACTATTTTATTTTAGGTTTTGGAGTCCTTTTTTTACAGATATTTGGTGTTTTGGATTTGACATGCTCTGTACTATGACATTGGGCATCGGCCTTGGCAGACGACGTTGCTGGCATTTCATCGTCTCGGCCATGACTAGTGGCAGCAGCTTCAGCACGAGGTGGAAGTGGATCTTGATCTTTCCCTAATTTTGGAACCTCAACATTTTTGTTCTCCATATTTTAATAGGCACAACTAAAAGGCACCTCAGGTAAACAATGGAGATGGATGGATTGGATACTAGTATACAATTATGGACGGGCTGCCGAGTGCCGACACAGAGGTAGCCACAGCCGTGAACTACCGCACTGTACTGTGTCTGCTGCTAATATATAGACTGGTTGATAAAGAGATAGTATACTCGTAACTAGTATGTATGTATAAAGAAAGAAAAAAAAACCACGGTTAGGTGGTATATACAATTATGGACGGGCTGCCGAGTGCCGACACAGAGGTAGCCACAGCCGTGAACTACCGCACTGTACTGTGTCTGCTGCTAATATAGACTGGTTGATAAAGAGATAGTATACTCGTAACTAGTATGTATGTATAAAGAAAGAAAAAAAAACCACGGTTAGGTGGTATATACAATTATGGACGGGCTGCCGAGTGCCGACACAGAGGTAGCCACAGCCGTGAACTACCGCACTGTACTGTGTCTGCTGCTAATATATAGACTGGTTGATAAAGAGATAGTATACTCGTAACTAGTATGTATGTATAAAGAAAGAAAAAAAAACCACGGTTAGGTGGTATATACAATTATGGACGGGCTGCCGAGTGCCGACACAGAGGTAGCCACAGCCGTGAACTACCGCACTGTACTGTGTCTGCTGCTAATATATAGACTGGTTGATAAAGAGATAGTATACTCGTAACTAGTATGTATGTATAAAGAAAGAAAAAAAAACCACGGTTAGGTGGTATATACAATTATGGACGGGCTGCCGAGTGCCGACACAGAGGTAGCCACAGCCGTGAACTACCGCACTGTACTGTGTCTGCTGCTAATATAGACTGGTTGATAAAGAGATAGTATACTCGTAACTAGTATGTATGTATAAAGAAAGAAAAAAAAACCACGGTTAGGTGGTATATACAATTATGGACGGGCTGCCGAGTGCCGACACAGAGGTAGCCACAGCCGTGAACTACCGCACTGTACTGTGTCTGCTGCTAATATATAGACTGGTTGATAAAGAGATAGTATACTCGTAACTAGTATGTATGTATAAAGAAAGAAAGAAAAACCACGGTTAGGTGGTATATACAATTATGGACGGGCTGCCGAGTGCCGACACAGAGGTAGCCACAGCCGTGAACTACCGCACTGTACTGTGTCTGCTGCTAATATATAGACTGGTTGATAAAGAGATATTATACTCGTAACTAGTATGTATGTATAAAGAAAGAAAAAAAAACCACGGTTAGGTGGTATATACAATTATGGACGGGCTGCCGAGTGCCGACACAGAGGTAGCCACAGCCGTGAACTACCGCACTGTACTGTGTCTGCTGCTAATATAGACTGGTTGATAAAGAGATAGTATACTACTAATATTATATACTGGTGGTCAGGTCACTGGTCACTAGTCACACTGGCAGTGGCACTCCTGCAGCAAAAGTGTGCACTGTTTAATTTTAATATAATATTATGTACTCCTGGCTCCTGCTATAACCTATAACTGGCACTGCAGTAGTGCTCCCCAGTCTCCCCCACAATTATAAGCTGTGTGAGCTGAGCAGTCAGACAGATATATAATATATATAGATGATGCAGCACACTGGCCTGAGCCTGAGCAGTGCACACAGATATGGTATGTGACTGACTGAGTCACTGTGTGTATCGCTTTTTTCAGGCAGAGAACGGATATATTAAATAAACTGCACTGTGTGTCTGGTGGTCACTCACTATATAATATATTATGTACTCCTGGCTCCTGCTATAACCTATAACTGGCACTGCTGTAGTGCTCCCCAGTCTCCCCCACAATTATAAGCTGTGTGAGCTGAGCAGTCAGACAGATATATATAATATTATATATAGATAATAGATGATGCAGCACACTGGCCTGAGCCTGAGCAGTGCACACAGATATGGTATGTGACTGAGTCACTGTGTGCTGTGTATCGCTTTTTTCAGGCAGAGAACGGATTATATTATGTACTCCTGGCTCCTGCTATAACCTATAACTGGCACTGCAGTAGTGCTCCCCAGTCTCCCCCACAATTATAAGCTGTGTGAGCTGAGCAGTCAGACAGATATATATAATATTATATATAGATAATAGATGATGCAGCACACTGGCCTGAGCCTGAGCAGTGCACACAGTTATGGTATGTGACTGAGTCACTGTGTGCTGTGTATCGCTTTTTTCAGGCAGAGAACGGATTATAAATAAAAGTGGTGGTCACTGGTCACTATCAGCAAAACTCTGCACTGTACACTACTGAGTACTCCTAATGCTCCCCAAAATTAGTAAATCAAGTGTCTCTCTAATCTATTCTAATTCTAAACGGAGAGGACGCCAGCCACGTCCTCTCCCTATCAATCTCAATGCACGTGTGAAAATGGCGGCGACGCGCGGCTCCTTATATAGAATCCGAGTCTCGCGATAGAATCCGAGCCTCGCGAGAATCCGACAGCGTCATGATGACGTTCGGGCGCGCTCGGGTTAACCGAGCAAGGCGGGAAGATCCGAGTCGCTCGGACCCGTGAAAAAAAACATGAAGTTCTGGCGGGTTCGGATTCAGAGAAACCGAACCCGCTCATCTCTAGTTAAAATGTTATCATTTGAGTGTCTAGATGCTTTTTATATTGTGCAATTAAGCATAACATCATAATTTACCATTTTGATAAAACTGTCTTGAGCCTATAATGTATAAAGTATATATAATTCAGAAGTCTTGCAAATGCAATAGTGGTCTTTCTTTAACAAAAAGTACTGTATTCCTTAACTGGACTCCAGAATGTTATTTGGTATCTAAAAACATGTTATTGAGAGCAAAGATAAGTCATCCATAAGTCACAGAAGGCTATAATAGGCTTGTCTCTTTTCTATAAGCTATTTTCTCAAACCTTTGTGACTTTCACACATGTGTAGGGATACAGGACATTTTCATCTCCTGCCTGAGCTTTTGAATCAGCTTGTTTCTGCATAACACAGCTGTGGAATTTACTTACATTTACATATGCTTGAATCTGGACATTAAATCAAGCATTGTGTTAGCAAAGTGATTTTAGTTATTCACCTATGTAATGATGATCATACATAACCTCCAGAGAATGGAAGATAGTATTTATGTCTCAGAAAGGACCTACAGACCTTCGACTGTGCCAGGTTTACAATTATATTACAATAATTATCTCCTGCTGTCACTGGTGAAGCAAATGCTAAATACAGTGCTTGTCAAGTGACCGGCAATCAGGTACTGTATTTAGCACAGCATTATGCTTTGCAGCAGGATAATTTATTATTGTAATTGATCACAAACTATTTTGTGGTTATGCAGTCGATCTGACCGCAGAACCTGTCACACTACCTTAAAACACATTTTTTTCTTACATGTTGCTTTCATCCTAAGTTTCTATTATGGGCAATGAATGCAAACTGTATATTAAATAGAACTTAAAGAAGGCTATATTTTGTAACTCTTGTGCAAGTCTTGTCCTTTTCAGCTAAGGGTAAGTTCAGTGCAGTGTAATATTGGTTATATGTCATTCAAAGCAGAAGCAATCAATGCTGGATTTAGGTACTTTATTAGAAATAAGCAAGGTGTTCCACACAGACAACAGAAATATGAGAGAGATTTGTGCTTCACCAACTGTGCTTGGTGCATAGGGTTATAAGAGCTTGACTGTCTACTTTTCCTACATCAGAGGGATTGCAGTCCCTGTGGATGCATGAAATATTATTCTTCCAGAAAGTCAGTGGTATAATGTAACACTGTCAAATAGGGGTGAGTTCAGATTGTAGTACAGAAAATGATTAACACTTAACACAACGGTATAAGATGATAGATTGAAAGACAGATAGATACAAAGTTTAGGAAGGCAATTATCAAAAGCAGTCTGAAAAAAAAGCCAAAGTTAAAATACAGAAAGTGCACACAAAATATTGAACACGTTTACCTCTTTCACACAGTAACATGAACTAAGTATAAAAATTGTCTGTGTAATACTGCAATGTGCACATCACACACCCACACACAGACATGCACACCAGATAACTACACTTGCACACACATATCAGACAAGTGCAACAAAGTACACCACACACATGCACACACCCATATGTATACACACACACACACACATACACACACACACACACACACACACACACACACACACCACCAGAACACAAACCCTGCATTCTGGCTATATCCCCAATGTTGAACACTATACATTTGTAAGAGATCCTTAACTCCACAGTCAGCAAATGTTTACACAGTTTAAACATTTTCTGTATTCTTGTTTTTTTTTCTAGCAGTTTCAGGATATGCTTAAATATGCTCAATTCTTAAATAATATATTTGTTTACCATGTGAATAGTAACATCAGTGAGACTAGCAATATTTTGGCTATTAAAGCTGTTTTTTCATTCTTAGCATTCACCCACTCTTACTTATTCCCTGTGTGTCGCTGGCTAGACTGTGCTTCTGAGACTCTTGTCTTATTCCAGCACCATGGACAGCATGCTACTGTTAAGATAAAACAGAAATAACAAAAAACTGTGCTCTGTCTGTTCATCTCACTGGATATGGGGGGTCATTCTGAACCGTTCGCACGCAGCGTTTTGTTGCTACAGTGCAAACGGGTCCAGAATGCGCATGTGTGGTGGCCGCAATGTGCGTGCGTGACATTGCCCGGCGACAGGGGTCGCTGGGTTACATCGCAACCTATGAAGGAAGTGGCCGCAGAGCCGACCGCAAAGAAGATTGACAGAAAGAAGGCATACCTGGGCGGATCCAGAGCATTGAAGACCGTTTTCGGGAAGTGGAGAAGAAAACGCAGGCGTGTCCAGCAGAACGGAGGGCGGATGTCTGACGTCAAAGCTGGCCCCAGCATCGCAGAGATCGTCGCACAGGGTAAGTATGTCCAGGGCTAGTCTACTTTTACTTTAAATATTTTTAGCTTAGCAGGGCTACACAAGCGATCGCAGCCCTGCTAAGCTAAAATACACTCCCCCATAGGCGTGTACTAGTTGATCGCAGCAGCAGCAAAAAGTTGCTGGCTGCGATCAACTCGGAATGACCACCATAGAGACTAGTCAAATATTGGTAGAATACAGTAACTTATTCAGATTTATTATTCTGGCTTATTAAATTCAGTTTGGTCAGGGGTATAGGAAATGAGTACTAGCCTTCTCTCTATTAGCTGCATTAGTATGTCTTTAGCCCTTAATGCCCCAGGACAGTTTTCTTTCACATTTTCCTTGCAATCACTAATGACATATTATATTCTTAAACTTCTGGGTCAATGTCTCTTAAATTCTGCCACATTCCTTCTTTGTCACCACAATCAACATACCCTCCTTTCATTTCAAAGAAACATAGAATTTGACGGCAGATAAGAACCACTTGGCCCATCTAGTCTGCCCTTTATTTTTCCATATTTTTTTCCTCAAACCTTATTTGATCCTAATTTCTTTGTAAGGATATCCTTATGTCTATCCCATGCATGTTTAAATTGCTCTACTGTCTTAGCCTTTACCACTTCTGATAGGAGGCTATTCCATGTATCCTCTACCCTTTCTGTGAAGTAATTTTTCCTTAACTTTCCCCTGAATCTACCTCCCTGTAGTCTCAGTGCATGTCCTTGTGTCCTATTGCTTCTCTTCATTTGAAGAATGTTTCCCTCCTGGACTTTGTTAAAACCCTTGATATATTTGAAAGTTTCTATCATGTTCCCCCTTTCCCTTCTCTGCTCCAAACTATACATATTGAGATTTTGTAGTCTTTCTGTGTATGTTTTGTGATGTAGGCCATGCACAATTTTAGTTGCCCTCCTTTGTACAGTCTCTAATGTATTAATATCCTTTTGAAGATATGGCCTCCAGAACTGAATACAGTATTCTAGATGAGGCCGTACCAATGACCTATACAGTGGGATTATTACTTCTTTCTTTCTGCTGCTGATTCCTCTCCCTATGCAACCAAGCATCTGACTAGCCTACCTCACTGCTTTGTTACATTGCTTTCTTGCCTTTAAGTCACCTGATATAGTGATTCCCAGATCCCTTTCATCCTCAGTAGTTTCCAGTATTGCGCCATTAATACTATATTTAGTCATTGGATTTTTGAGACCCAAGTGCATTTTTTGGCATTAAACTGTAATTTCCATGCTCTTCATCATTCCTCTATTCTACCTAAATCATCAATCATCAATCATTCCCCTCAGTCCATATGTTAATGAGAATGCATGCTGAAAACTTCCTAGCAACCATTGAGTCCTAATGATCTCTCTTAAATTGCAAAGGTGACCAGCCAGCACCACATACATATGTACAATCAGAAACACACAATTACACAGCAGAACTTGTGCATTTATATATTACATTTTATACCTGCAACAGAATTACAGTAACCTCACTGTGCATAGCCCCTCAAGAATAAAACTGGATAGAAAAAAGTTTAGGTCTGTTAAGCAAGCTCATTTATCACACATTTATCATATGTCAATTCAAATGAAAAAAAAAAGTAATGTGTTGTTATTATTATGTTGGTAATTTGTCTCCAAATGTAAAAATTCAACTTCTGGAAACATTTCTAGAAGAGTGAGCAAGAAATAAGCTTTTATTCTTTGTACTTTTTTTCCAAGATTAAAGTTTAAAGAGTGTGTTAAGGCTAGCAATCATTTTTATATTCTGCAGATTTTGTATAGATTAAATAGAGACAATTATAACGGGCTACTCTACTTTTGTGTTGATTAAAGCTATGCAAATCCTTCTACAGTTGTTAGCAGCAGGGTTTCAGTGTCATATCGCAATTCCCCTAACAATGGAACATAATAAAAAAATGTAATACCTTTATTTAAATGTGATATTCCTATGGGGAGTACAATATCTTGTAATTTCACGTTGGAATGGTACTATGATATGTTAATGTTTTTCTTCTGTGGTGCTTGAAACTGTTCCTTTGGAGCTTGTACTGTCCTCCTCCATAATTGAGGGTTTACTAATAAAGAAAATGAAACCTCCTGTATAAAAGATATGTGTTGAGGTTCTGTAAAAGCTGATGTAGTCTTATAAGAAGCAGGTGTGGAGTTTATGCAAAAGGTATATATTTAGTTTTATTGGATCGATTTAGGAATGACTGGCACGTCCAGGCCTGGCAATGGCTGGCACTTGTTTCATTTTCTATGGCAGAAGCAAAGTTTATAAAATTGTAAAAGCATCCTGAGCTATTACAGTAATCTGTATACACTGTATCCTGCATTTGCAGGCTTTGCGCGTACATGATGTTACATTTCAGATGCCTATGTTTTTTCAAGAGCTAATCAACAATAAAGATTAACCTAATGATAAATGATAACAGGAAAATAAATAAAAGTAGACTAATGATGGGTAGTTCATGAATGATTAGTTCAAAATTAACTAATATTCAAAGTTAACTAGTTCATTCAGTTCACAGCTCTGGCAAAGATTAGTTCATCAGGGAGTAAAGCAGGTGGGATGAGTTAGACGAAGACAGAATAGAGCCAGCAGCTGCATTAGGCTACTCACTGTCTCACTCACTGGATTTTCACTTCCTGAATCTGATGCTGTAAAATAAAACTTCAAAGTACAACACAGCCCAGCAATACAGATCTAATAAAAAAATAGCATCTGCACTGCCTAGCTAAAGTCTATGTGTGTCTGTGAGTGAGCATGTGTGGTCATGTTGCTCACCTTTCTGTGATACAATCACTGTCCTATTAGTCCAGATGTCCAAACACTTGCTGCAGCTTCTTGTACTACTGGCTCCTGAGCATACTGCTGTGCTAAATCTTCTGCTGGGTGTTGTGTAGGTGCTGCTGCTGCAGCAGCAGCAGCACTGTTGTTATTTAGCTCTCACTCAGCAATTCTTACGAGTCAGTACATCTCTGCTGCCACAGGTGGCACTGCTGTGATAAGACATGGAATGGACTCACTCTATGGAGCTGATCATGAGCTACATTGTCCTGACGACTCATGAGTCATTCTCCTTGCAAGTAGCTCAGCAGTTAAATGATTCATACAGAACACAGATCAGCTCACTGACTCAATGACTCACACAGTCATATGAGTCAGTACAGTACCTGTAGGCTACCATGTGTGGCACTGCTGTGCTCAGGCATATGCATTGATTGTATGGAGCTGATTGAGCTGCATTGTCCTGATGACTCATGAGTCATTCTCCTTGCAAGTAGTTCAGTAGTTCACTGATTCATACAGATCACTGATCAGATCTCTGACTCAATGACTCATACAGCCATAACAAGTCAGTAGAGTACTTCTAAGCTACCATGTGTGGCACTGCTGTGCTCAGGCATATGCTATGGAGATGATCCTGTACTGAAGATTGCCATGATTAATTCACCTAGCATATTAGGTCACAAGGTACACCGTCACTTCCAATCAGCTAAAGACACAGTGCTGAGTTCTGCATGCTATCCTGTAGGGTCTGATTACTCCACACAAGACATAGGGAGATATGTACTATGAACCTTCAAGTGACATAAAGTAGAGCAGTTGCACCTAACAACCAATCTGCTTCTGTCACTTTATATACTTGTAACGACACAGCCGGTGCGTTGTGTTGCACAGTGGTAAAAGACATGCAATTACTTCCCTAGCCCTGGTCCAATCCCATGGACTACACTAATTGCAGATCTGTATTTGGCTATATACTAGGCAATATTGTATTATATTGTATGATGTTATTGTTGCAGTGTACAGTTATGTTTATCTGCTATATTTGGAAGATGTAGGTTATTTAGTTATACTGTGTGCAAAGTAACTGTTAACAGGATAAGTGGAGGCCAGAGTTGTTTAATATAGTTAAGTCAGTCCATTGTAATTTAAGTCCCCTAGCTGCACAATCAGATGGGCGTAAGATGAGCAGGTTAAACAGTAAATAGGTTATGTATGGGTCTGCATATAATCTGATCATGTACACCCCATTATGTGCAGGAACCCAGACACCTCGTCTCCACTCCTCTGTGATACCCTAACTGACCTGCTTGTGTGAGGCATAGATGGGGGGAGATGGAACAAGGGGAGTGACCTCGACTGAGGGACAGGGAGAGTGTGAGCTTGGATAAGAGTAGAATGTTGTAGGTGACTGACTAAAAAGTAATGTTCTGTCAGGAGTTCCAAGAGGGAATCGTCGTGTAGAATTGGAGTACAGAAGTGTGCTGAACTGTGTTATAACCTTTTCTGTCAATAAACTACGGTTGGTTTTTCATCTACCACCAAGCTTGAGTGATTTGGAACCTGATATATTCACAATACTGTTGAAGATAAATGACAGAAGTTGATTGGTTACTTTGCAACATCTCCACTTTATCTCTCTCTAAGGTCTGTTACATTGGGGCAAATGGACATTTTTTTTCTTTTAATTACTGTATTTTAAAAGCAGAAAAGGTGACTTATTACATTACTCTGAACTTGGGTCTTTCACTTGCATATTATGAAGTATAAATTAGTACCAACAATGGGATTAATATTGCAGAGATAAATATGTCACTATAAGGTTGCTATATAACTTATTGCTTTTCTTAAATATAAAAAAATCTGACATATTAAACATACCTGATCATTTGAACAAGATTATAACTCCTACAATGACCTAGTATTAGAAATACCTACTCTATGTGTAATAGTCTAGAGTAGTTCTAATTCCATTCACTTCTCTCAGTCTCAGAGCCAGTGAGTGAAATGATGAACTAAATGAACTACATGAACTAATCTTCTGAACTAATCTTTTGAGTGAACTAGATCATAATGAACTAATCACCAAAGTGAACTAGATTTCCCATCACTAAAGTAGACATGTTTTGAAGGGAGTATTGCATAATATTGGTGGTATTGGTGGGTGAGCCAAACAGGTAATGCTGTCTTATAATCTTACATTATCATTACCATAAGCTTAACATAAAACTTAGTTTATACAGTGTCAAAAAATCCAAAACTCAGCAAAGCAAGATAAAAAAATAAGATAGTTTGAAGTAGTGAAGCAGATGCAGTGGAAATACTAGATCACACTTGAGAGAGAGAGAAGTGAGAAGCTCAACACATTTAATAAAGCACTTAACACCTAGACAGAAGTGTAGGTTGGCTCTGCAATGTGTCTTACATAAATGAAATACAAATTGTGTTATGGCATTAACAAAAAAAAGCAGATAATTATAGAACTCCCAAGATGCACATATTTGTCTCTCTGTGGTTGTGAATACTCAACATCATCTCATGGCATTCATTAACCTGAGCATAACCATTGTGAGAGAACTATTGTACTCTAATGAAGCTCTGGTCTCTTATTTTCTCCCTAGCTGAAAATGTGATTACTAATGGAGTATTATAGAAGGGACTTTGCAGGATGTGATTGGTGGTACAGTTAGCTAATTGCTCACATATTGGGAACTAGAGTTGGCATGGCATCAATACAGTGTTGTAATCATGCAGTGTTTTGTTACTTACTGCAGCATTAAATTATTGGTAGAGGGTTGAGATAGGAGAATATACAATATTTGAATTGTAAATCAATGTAATTTAATGAAGCTCATTATTTGTTCATGAAAATATATTGTAAGTCAATGACCTCTAGTAGTGTCCACTGCTGGGAATGATATCATCAGTTTCTCCTTTTTTATTACATTTTAAAAAAATAAGTGAAAATAAGTAAGAATTATGCAAATATATGTGAGACCTTACCTGCACATAATAAATCTAAGGAATATTGGGGGTCATTCTGAGTTGTTCGCTCGTTATTTTTTTGTCGCAACGGAGCGAATAGTCGCTAATGCGCATGCTCAAAGTCCGCAGTGCGACTGCGCCAAGTAAATTTGCTATGCAGTTAGGAATTTTACTCATGGCATTACGAGGTTTTTTCTTTGTTCTGGTGATCGTAATGTGATTGACAGGAAGTGGGTGTTTCTGGGCGGAAACAGGCCGTTTTATGGGAGTGTGCGAAAAAACGCTACCGTTTCCGGGAAAAACGCGGGAGTGGCTGGAGAAACGGGGGAGTGTCTGGGCGAACGCTGGGTGTGTTTGTGACGTCAAACCAGGAACGACAAGCACTGAACTGATCGCAGATGCCGAGTAAGTCTGGAGCTACTCAGAAACTGCTAAGAAGTGTCTATTCACAATTCTGCTAATCTTTCATTCGCAATTTTAATATGCTAAGATTCACTCCCAGTAGGCGGCGGCTTAGCGCGTGCAAAGCTGCTAAAAGCAGCTTGCGAGCGAACAACTCGAAATGACCCCCATTATACTATAGTGTGCTCTAAATATTAAAATAAAGTAAAACAACACCAAGAAATAGACTATACAGTAACAATCATTTCACAAAGCATATTTGTCAACTTTTTAATTGGTGGCAAACCATGTTCCAATCCAGTCAAACAGTGCCAAATTTGGAACTATAAAACACTGAGTGACAAAAATCAATACAGTTTTTGTCTAATTGGCATTATTGGCAAGCATGACTAGAGGTAACAAAATCCACAGCTAAAGTCTTTGAAAATTACTTGATCTTAATAATGTATGTTTCAGAGAAGAATATGCTGTAATAGTTAAGATATTGCAATGCAGACAGGCAATAGGAGTTTTTCATAATTGCGCGATTTTCCCTGGGGATAAATTCAGCTGTGTTTCAATAGGAATCAATGCCTTTTTTTTCTCGCAGCCCACTGTAGGGGCTGGAGAGTCTTCGGACTCCCCTCTCTAATGAATAATTCAGCAATTGGTTGATTCTGGTTAGCTTAATTAGTCCAATTGCATAACCTTCTGTCAGTGCTTTCCTCCTTTGCCACTGAAATTCTCTTCCACTCCGTTTCACAGCGTCTCTTCTGTCCAGGTACTGGATCTGATCTCTGCTCCCCTCTGATTCCTGCACTTGGTTCGCACACCCCTCTGATTCCTGCACATATGTCCCTGCAGCCCCCGATTCCTGCACCTGGTCCCAACTCCCCTCAGATTCCTGCACATATGTCACATATGTCCTGCACACCTCAGAATTCTGCACTTTGCCCCCACACCTCCCACCCCCAATTCCTGCACATACATCTATGCACCCCTCTGATTCCTGCACCTGGCCCAAGTACCCCTTTGATTTCTGCATATATGCCCCTGCACCCTCTGATTCCTGCACCCCTTTCTTCTGAAATTTATTTAAATAGATAAAAGAAGTATATGCTTTTCTTAGAGGGTGCACAGAGATCTCTGTAGCTGCCTGTAATCTTTTACTGCACGACTAACATAGAATAGGGTCACATCATATATAATGATTGCCAAGGAACTGCAGTGCTACCTTTTTATTTCTTGTGTGTGTGTGTGTGTGTGTGTGTGTGTGTGTGTGTGTGTGTGTGTGTGTGTGTGTGTAGGGGGAGGGTGGTACAGGCTCATTTTCAAATTTCTCCTCCACAAATTGTGGCCAAGTTTTATTTAAGTGAATACCACAGGTACTGTAATAGGAGCATGCATACCCACAACTATTCAAAATTGTTTGCAGTGCCGGGGTAGTTACACAGCCAATTTAATATGCCCATATACCCACAGTTACCTAAATGGGAAATACATATAGCAATACAGCCTGAGACTTCAAGCAACATCACTCATACATAAGCAAAAAGAAAATCATACTAAGTCCAAAGTCATTGCAAGAACACCTGATTAGTTAGAGAACATCATTACTTAGTTCCTCAATATTTTTTTATTCCAGATGTTAAAAGTTTGATGCGCAAATGATTTTGTGTCTATAAAGAATTGTCAGCTGACTGTGATCATTTCTCAGCTTGTACCATTTTCATTCAGATCTTGGAAGTTAAAAGTGGACATATAAAAAAAATACTGAAATCATTGCAAGGACCTATATGTTTTAAGTTTCAAGACAGACACTTTAATTATCAGTTCCTTTAAGTGAGGAAACTAGTCTGTCTGTCACTGGCACTGTATGTCAGCATACTGTAACTCCAAGCATTCAGGCTAGACTTTGATCTTACTGTACTTTGTAAGCTTACTGGTTCTCTTGCAAAAGAAACCAAATCATGATCAGTAAATTCAAACCTAGTTAAAATGTTTTATAGGAACAAAATCACACTTCCAATTTCAGACAAGTTATCTTACTAGACTCTGGAACCCAAATAGTTGTACATGAGTTTGATAAGGCTCAATGATACAGAATTCAATGTTTTCATTGAGAAATGAACATAACATACAGCTAGCATACAGTAAATGTTCTTGGGAAAAATACATAGCCAGGAATTCAACTTGCCTGTTACACTTCTACTAATTCTCCTCAAAGTGATGTATCAAGGAGACATGGATGTAAAGAGCTTGGCTGATATACAGTAGCAAACAGAATATAGCACCTTATTATTTATCACAAAAGTAGCAGAATGTTCCTCATTCCCCATACAAGTGGAAACTAAATCCAGACTGCATTTTGGGGGACAAAGCATAGCCACAATGGAGCAAAAACAATTATGAAAAGAATAGGGGTATGCACAGGACCTTTTTTTGGAATTTGTGTTTTGGTTTTGGATCTGGATCTCTTTTGTGTTTTGGATCTGGATTGGTTTTCCCAAAACCACCCTTGTGGGTTTTGGTTTTGGATCTGGTTTCTTTAAAAAAAAAATTCATCAAAACAGCTAAAATAACAGAATTTGGGGGTGTTTTTGTTCTACAGTATTATTAACCTCAATAACATTCATTTCCACTCATTTCCAGACTATTCTGAACATCTCACAGCTCACAATATTGTTTTCATCCAGTTTAGGCCAAAAGGTTGCACCGAAGTAGCTGGACGGAGCAGCAGCCGCCCTTGGATGTATAAACTGGGAGGACAAAATATATATAAAAAGAATGTATTTAAAAAAAGAAGCATTAGGCAATGCTCATGATATCAGTTCACAAAAAAATTATTAAGGCAAAGAAAAATAAAAAAGACAATATTTTGTATTTAATTTAATTAATGTATTTTAATTTCAATTAATTTAATTTCATTTATTTAATTTAATTTATTTAAAATCAAATTCTTTATTTCCTCAACGATATCTTCAATATGCAGAAAGTTCACTATATGAGTGTGAAGAGTTTATTTATATTCATTTAATTTAAATTTAGCAGACAGAGAGTGCACCCCTTTCAGATACAACAGAGAAAGTACCCCTTTCAGATACAGCAGACAGAGCACCCGCCCCATGCCAGACAACACAGTACTGAGACAGACATGTCCGATCACCGGGGACTTATATAGAATCCAAAACCCGCGAGAATCTGACAGCAGTAGGATGATGTTCGGCCTCACTTTGGGATCCGAGTAAGGTGGGAAGTCCCGAGTCAGACTCAGATCCTACCTCGGATCTCAATGTTCTAGTGGGTTTGGTTCCCCAAAAACCTAACCAGCTCATGTCTACTGAAAATGCATTCTCTCTAGGAGGGGGGGTATTTAATTAGCTCCGGCATTTTCAGAGCTATCGAATTTACCCCCTCTGCATATTTAATTGCAGGCCGTTTTTGCCCATTTTTAAAGTATTTGCATCAATGCTTTTTACTTCTTTTTTTTTTAGTGGAAAAGCATTGGCGAAAAATGCCTCAAAATCTGTGAAAATGGCCCACGTTTTTGCCGGAGCTGGTGCAAAAACACATGGCTTTGCCGATCCACACATTTTTTGTTCCTGCCAAATGTTTCGCCTAGGCAAATAAATGGCCCTGCTATTGCTTAGAGCGAATCCCAATTCACCCTTAAAAATAGTGAAAAGTGCATTTTTTTCACCTAGGTGAAAAAACAGCACTAATTGAATACCCCCTATGTCTGTTGTTTTAATAATTGTATGCCATAGAATGAAATTATGTTTTTGCACAGGCCTACAAAACTAGGCAGACCCACATGTTTTGTTCACCATTATTAAATATACCCACACTGTGCCCATTCCTTGCATTTGAAGGTGAATACTACTGCAGTCTGCAAACACCACAATGTTGTCCCCAAACTCATGCACTTTGGTGGAAAGCATAGTACACAATTGGAACATGAGGCATGTTTTGTTTTGTACATCGTAAATAACCTCCTAAGTATTCAAGTAAACATATTTCAAGTGAGTACTGCAGAAAAGTTAAAGAATTGTGACAAATATAAATGTCAATTTAATATTTAATGGGATCTGCTTACACTAGCTCATTGTAATATTATACCTGTTGTGGTACAGTAATTCTGTTAGATAGCACATTTATAATTATTGTGAATATTTAGTGAATTTACAATTTATATATTGTTGATTATATAGTATACTTCATCCTCTTTTTAAAAATAAAACTTTTAAATTATTCCTGTCAAAATCAATTTTTATGGATTGTAAATACTTTTTATTCTACCTGGGAGGAAGTGTAAACTGTTGTGTGAACAAATCACCACAGGATTCTGGAGAGCTGCAGAAGTGTGACTTTATTAGCTGCACTCATGTTGAACAATTGCTGCAGAGGCACTTCCTGTATAACAAACACCTCCTATATAACAAGTGGATGGCAATGATGCAGTTTCACCATTCACATATAGCATACATCTACAGGAAGTGTCAATTAATATTATTATGTTTAGTACTTGATGCAGTTAAAATGCTGGCTGTCGGGATCCTGGTTTTCAGGATACCGATATTGAAATCCTGCCAGCCGACAATGCTGCCAGCTGAAATCCTGGTGCACCAGCGCTATTCCCATTTGTGGGTGTACACAACACCCATAGAGTGGGATTAGATCCTGTGGCAAGCTCAGTGTACCACCTGCCCGCAGCATGGTGAGCTCAGCGAGCCTGCAAGGGGACTCTTATTGCTCACCCTGCTGCCGGCATTCTGGCGGGTAGGATGTTACTGTCGGAATGTAGACAGCTGGCATCTCGTCCACCGGTATTACTACTGACAAGAGATTATTGCTAGCACATTTTTCCTGATCCTTTTCCTGCTGTGTGAATGACTCAAAGGTTTATATAAGTGGCTCTTGGCAATGCTCAAGGACTGACACCTTTTCAAATGCAACATAAATGTACCCTTTTATAGCTTGTTGTATTTAAAAAGAAATAAACTTATTGAGATCATAATTAATAGCTTGCTTATATCTTCACCAAGATAATGATATGTACAAGAAAAAAAATATCTAATTTTGTAACAGTCAAAGGAGGAGATTTACAAAAGGTTGGTTTGTCTCCTGTTGCAAAAGAAGTACTAATTGTATTGTCAATAATCAGGCCCTTCTGATTAATTGAGTACATCCTGATACCTCCTATAATGTAAGTTATTAGTGTGGATGATGTGGTTGCATAACGTAATTTATATCAATATTCAGTTCAAAGCAGAATAGAAGATTTCCACTTGCTTTATGTTTTTAACGGGTAATACAATTTTGAGATGATCTTTTGTATATGATTCTTCATTAAAGTACTATATTGTATATTGTGCACTGCAAACCTAGAATTTACTACTAACACTGTCAAACCACATCTCTTGGCATAAATGGGGCAAGGTTTCCAAGATGGGCCACTCTGGTAATTACTAGGCCAAGGCAGTCTGGAAGGATCTGGCAGGTGCCCGTGCCAGTTGCATTGTATTTTAAATGTTTTTGTTTTTCAGGGGGATTGTGGAAATACATTTTTGGCAATGCATCCTCAGTATTACCCAGGTTCTGCAGGTGTCTCAAATGGCTCGTAAACAAGGTGCATTTCCTACTGTTTAATGTCAACATGCCACTTTCCTAATATATTACTGTGCTGCCCAACTCTGCAAGCTGAGCAAAATATATATTACTGTACTGCTTGCTTACTATAATTTATGAAGCAATGTAGCTGCATAGAAGTGGACATAGCTGATCAGTATTGTTCTCACTAATGAAGTTTCTATAAAGCCACTGGCTCAGTTCCACATAATAACTAGGTTTCCAAGTTATTGGCTCTATATCTTTCATGTTATGAAAAATAACCTGTGTAATCTTATAGTCAGCATACTGATGCATTTCTCATAAGTCACTAATTACATGTTTCCAAATTGATTGGATCTTATAAAAGTCTCCTTACCTGTTTAATGGTTTTATGCAAGGAAATTAAAGTCATTTTCATTTAATAGAAAATTAATTGTTATAAAACCTAACATTAAACATTGGTGTTCTTAGACAAACGTGTAAGACTGAACATGATGTATCCTAAATGTAAATCTAAATATAAAAACCATGGCCCTCATTCCGAGTTGTTCGCTCGCAAGCGGATTTTAGCAGATTTGCTCATGCTAAGCCGCCGCCTACTGGGAGTGAATCTTAGCATCTTAAAATTGCGAACGATGTATTCGCAATATTGCGATTACACACCTCGTAGCAGTTTCTGAGTAGCTCCAGACTTACTCGGCATCTGCGTTCATTTCAGTGCTTGTCGTTCCTGGTTTGACGTCACAAACACACCCAGCGTTCGCCCAGACACTCCTCCGTTTCTCCAGCCACTCCTGCGTTTTTTCCGGAAACGGTAGCGTTTTTTCCCACACGCCCATAAAATGGCCTGTTTCCACCCAGTAACACCCATTTCCTGTCAATCACATTACGATCGCCAGAACGATGAAAAAGCCGTGAGTAAAATTCCTAACTGCATAGCAAATTTACTTGGCGCAGTCGCAGTGCGGACATTGCGCATGCGCATTAAGCGGAAAATCGCTGCGATGCGAAGATTTTTACCGAGCGAACAACTCGGAATGAGGGCCCATATGTTTATAGCTAACTTCCCTTTAGCAATAAAAACGTAACATAAAGAAGTCAATAAATGTAGCCCAATATCGGCATACTGTATGAAACATAGAAACATAGAATTTGACGGCAGATAAGAACCACTTGGCCCATTTAGTCTGCCCCTTTTTTTACCATATTTTTATCTCAACCTTATTTGATCCTTATTTCTCTGTAAGTATAGCCTTATGTCTATCCCATGCATGTTTAAATTGCTCTACTGTCTTAGCCTCTACCACCTCTGAGGGAAGGCTATTCCACTTCCCCACTACCCTTTCTGTGAAGTAATTTTTCCTCAAATTTCCCCTGAACCTCCCCCCCTCCAGTCTAATTGCATGTCCTGATGTCACATTGCTTCTCTTCATATGAAGAATGTTTCCCTACTGGACTTTTTTAAAATCCTTGATATACAGTATTTGATAGTTTCCCTCATGTCCCCCTTTTCTCTTCTCTGGTCCAAACTATACATATTGAGATTTTTTAGTCTTTATGGGTGTGAACAGCAGTGACCCATGTATGATTGAACTCCTTCAGCAGAAACTCTTTTTACTTTTCACATGTATGATGAGAGCTAATGATAAGTTGTTAAACAGGAAGTGCATGTGAAATGATTGGCACAGCAAAGGGGAGAGGAGGAGGCAGAGCACATGGATCTGCTAAATGATTGGGGGTACAGGCAAGGGAGTATGTGAGGATTGACTATAGGTCTGTTCTCAATAGGGCAATGGTCTATCAGAGCCACCTTATTTTATTTTGAAAATGTATTTTTTGTTGGGGTTTGGGTGGAAGGGATGTAGGCAGGATGTAGGTAAGCCATGTTGCTGTATTGCAACAAATGAGATGAAATGATGGTAGACTCAGAGCTCCCCTTGCAAAAGCATTTTCTATGTCAGACAGGACTGTGCAAAGACAGTAATTGAGTGGGGGTAGCTTCACTGTTTTTCAGTCATAAGAGGCTTCTCTAATTTGTACAGTGGTTAGGGTTACTTACAATCATATCCTTTGTTACTGAGATTCAGTATTGAATTTATTATATGGTGGACACGGTGATATTTCTTGAATTATATGATAGTCACTACAGTCTTCTTTGTATTTTGTGGCATTTCAGCATTGCTTTCTGTATTACATGGTAGTTACTGTCATTGTGATGCTCTCTAACTTACATGAAGGTCACTAATGTTTTTTTGCATTATATTGCAGTCACTGTGATGTTCTCTGTATTATATGGCTGTCATTATGATGTTGTCTCGGGAGATCTATATAAGATCAATTTTCTGACTCTTTTAAAATTTTACATTATCAAGTTGACGTCATTGAAATCTCTTTCCCAACACTGTATGCTAGGAGTATACATTTCCAAATTGTTTTAATTTATTGGAAATGTCTAAAGATGTATCCTCATACATCTTGCCTCAATACACCATGCAGTGGGATGCATCATGCCTGGCATGAGTGAACTGACAGGTTCCATGCAACTCTGTCAGCGTCGGGCATCCTTTTTTGCCAAAAATGCATCTTATGTGCATTGCTACATAAATAAGATGAAAAGGCAGACTCTGCTGATTAAAATGATATGTGGCTTGCCTACATTCTGTGTGCGACTGCAGCTGTATCTGCATTCAGAATGGTACATTGCCATGTTTTCTAGGATCATTTTGTATGCAGTTATAGCCACAGTCTCACACAGAATATAGGCATGCCGCATATAATTTTAGCAATATCCTATCTGCACCATTTTGCAAACAAGGCACATTTTATTGTAGCACAAAAAGTTGGTCAGCGCTATCGAGTCATGCCACAGCATGATGTGACTAGAAGGTCTGTTTAACATGCCAGGAGGCTAGATGTACAGTATGTGGACACATTTGTATCTTTTCAGTTTTACATTGTAATCCAAATGGGCATTTAATATAGTATTCTGACAATTAGATCCCTTCTGGTGAATCTTACTGATTTTATTTTTTAATGTGTTTCCATTTCCCGAAAGTTCTCAGCAGCATGAATTGTTTTTATTTTAATCATCATATTAATAAATGTTCATATGTCTTTAACTGAGTATTTCATTAATTTTTAACACCCTGTAATTGTGCAGAGTATTGAAGATTATCCCCTTCGGTGAGGAGTGTTTTCTTACCCCTGTGCTGAGGCTAATTTTTTATATTGTCGCTCATCAACTTCCAACTTCAATAGCACTGATTTTTGTTATGTATAACCATACTTTTTTGGCCTAAATGGGCAAAACAGAGAATTTTTTTATTGAAATTTCGAGAAATGTAACCAAAGTCAAATGTGATTATTTTTTTGTCTTATACGCACCACAAGGAATTACCTTGTAGTTCTTGTTCACCAATAATTCAGGATTATGTGTGTAGGCTTTAACAAAAAAGGCCTGCCATTTTAAAAATAAACAACCTATCAAATTAAATGATGGATCACTTTTTTTTTACTTGGCCCAACAGGAGAGAGACAAGGGCTTTAGTTACCCTCAAGTGTGGAAAATATTTTTTGGTGTACTGTTTTAGTTATGTCTGGTAATCAATAACTACTAAGAGTAGACTCCCCTGTTTTCAATACAAGGTGCTCCCTTGTGCAGTGGCGTAACCTCAGCCCAGTAGCCCGGAGGCAAGATAGATGTAGGTGCCCCCCCTCCCCCACCCCACCACATGCTAAATAGGCACAGCACCAAAAAGAGGTGTGGTCTATATGTGAAGGGGTGTGTCCACACAACAGTACCCCCAATTCAAAGTACGCCACACAGTAGTGTAACCTTATTTTCATTACACGGCACTGCTCTCCCTCCCCTCCGCAGCACATACAGACACCCACTCACCTCCCATCTGCAGCACATAGACACCCTCTCACCCCCCAGTGCAGCATATACAGACACCCGCTCACACCCCCTGCGCAGCACATACAGACAACCGCTCACCCTCCTTGCACAGCACATATAGACACCCGCTCACCCCACCATGCAGCACATACAGACAACCGCTCACCTCCCCTGTGTGGCACATAGACACCCGCTCACCCCCCTGCGCAGCACATACAGACAGCCGCTCACCCCCCTGCGCAGCACATACAGACACTCGCTCAACCCCCCTGCGCAGCACATATAGACAACCGCTCACCCCCCTGCGCAGCACATACAGACAACCGCTCACCCCCCTGCGCAGCACATACAGACACCCACTCAACTCCCCATTCCGCAGCACATACAGACACCCACTCACCAAACCCTCCCATTCTGCAGTACACACAGGCACCCACTGACCTGCCTCCTTCCCAAGCCAATAGTCACCTGCTCACCTCACCCCTCCCCATAGGGCTTGCAATTACTAGAGAGTTAATGTGTGTCACCAGACAGTTATGATGCAGCTGCTGCTCTCACCTTTCCTGACTCCTGTCCACACACAGAATGACAGCCGCGCAGCTCATCTCTCTGAACGGCTGAATGCTAAATTTTCTCCCGGCTCCTCATCACATCCAACTCCTCAGGGTCGCAGTCAGATGCTACATGACATCTGTGACCCCAAAAGCACAGCGTCCAGGTCACTGGGAAGGAGCGCCGCAATGCTGCTGCTCAGCGCTCTATGCGGCAGCTCCTCTAACAGGAAGCACCCATCAGGCTGTGAGCGCAGCACGGTAATTTAGATAAGTATTGCGCCACTCCGTCAAAAATGCCCTCCCTACCAGTGGGTGCCTTGCCGGCACTACATGGACAAGGGACAAAGAAGGAGCCAAGTGCCCCTTTGTGGGCTGGATCCCAGCGGCAACAGACTCCGTTGCCTCCGGGACTTCCGCCCCTGCCCTTGTTGTGTCCTTCCACCCCTATATAGAAAACGTCTTTCAGTAGTGCGGTGTATCATTTTCAGGTGATTGCTAGACAATAGCTACTAGAGGGCCACATAAATTGAGAGTGTGCTTCCCTCCTTCAAATGTGGGTGACCGCAAAGTTACAGATGGGTCCTCCGTTATCTTGGCTGGCTGATGCGTTAGTCGTGATCGGGCATATGCAGCGTGCCGTGCGCAGGGAGGCGCGCCTTGTCGCAGAGAGGCGCGCCTAGTCACAGGGAGGAGCACAGAGCATTTGTCGTTACCTTTAAGTGTAATACCTGCGATCATCCACCAGATGTCGCTTTTACAATCACCACTACGCATGCGTGTGGTCTCCCGTAAAAAACAATACTGAAATACATAGTAAGAACTACTTTACTAGTGCGTCCCATTACGCTACATTATTTCATAGAGTATATACAGTACATATGCAAATAGTACAGCATATACAGATGCAAACAAACGTGATAAAGCCACAGTGTGGTCCATTTACAGTACTTTAGGAATATGTGAGCATCCAAGTCCCGCAGACAAATCAACATAAAACCAGTAGTGTACACAGATGCAAACTGATGTGTTACAAGTACATTGTTGCCTATTGATGTTAGGGATATTGTATGTAAGCGTCCTATTCCCATAGCCATTATGGCATAATCAAAACCAATGGACTTACTCATCTGTTGGGGGCGAAGTGTCCGAGTGGTGAAGTGTTCCACTTCTCATGCTTAGAGTCCCGGGTTCAATTCCTAAAGTACGAATGTATGTTAGTTTCTTCCAGACATTTTATTTGATTTTTTATATCTATCATACTGTAGTATACTTTCACATTCAATACAAGTGTGCACAAAAGTTTTACATAAAGCAGGGCAAAGCTGCAGGAGCGTTTCTACTGTTAAGGTTCTATCTATGCACTGTATGGTACACATACAATTCTGTAGCAGGGCAGACTCAATTGAAATGGCTACTGCCTGTGACTCCTTGACCCATGGAGGCCCTCGGCTACGGAGCAAGTAACAGCATAGGTTTTGCAGGCTATGGGCCAATGCTGAAGAAGTGTCACAATCTCCTAGCTAAAATACACAGAGGCGATAGGGATAAGCGAGCTCTGTGCACATAGTGATACACCGGACTCGGTTGCATAGCAAGTTGACAAAATGGTCACCACCCAATTGCCCCCACCTCGTGGCAGCCCTCAGTTATGGAGCAAGCGACGGCATAGGTTTTGCAGGCTATGGGCCAATGCTGAAGGAGCATCACAATCCCCTAGCTAAAATACACAGGGGCGATAGGGATAAGCGAGCTCTATGCACATAGCGATACACTAGACTCGATTGCATAGCAAACTGACAAAATGGCCATTACCCGTGAACCCACACCTCGTGGCAGCACTTGGCTACGGAGCGAGCGATGGCATAGGTTTTGCAGGCTATGGGCAAATGCTGAAGGAGCATCACAATCCCCTAGCTAAAATGCACAGGGGCGATAGGGATAAGCGAGCTCTATGCACATAGCGATACACCGGACTCAATCGCATAACAAACTGACAAAATGGCTGCCACCCGTGAACCCCCACCTCGTGGCAGCACTTGGCTATGGAGCGAGCGACGGCATAGTGCCGACGATCTACAGTACTGTGTTGCTCAAACAGTTGCATCAGAATATACTAATTTATATTTACTGGTACTGTATGGGTGCTCATTACTGCTGTGTATTGTATATAGCGGAATGAGACACTCAGCAGATTTACTCTGATTTATGTGACACCTGTGTGCACCCTTCCATTGAATGCATTACAAAGAAAAAAATAATAATAAAGTAAATGTCACGGGAACACACAAAAAAAAGGTTGGTAATTTGGAAATCGAACCTGGGACTCTCAGCGTGGGAGGTGGGAGCCTTCATTGCTAGCCCACGACGCTTCATGGAATATTCACAAGTTCATGTGTAAAAGTACTGCAAAGAGCGATTCCTTCCCATTGGTGTTGGTTTATGCCTTAGGGAACTCGGACGCTCATACTGTATTTCAAAAGCATAGTATTTAGTGAACTGTACATACTTTAAAGTCAATGAGCTACATTATTCCTTTCAAACATTAGTTGCATCTGCATGCACAATCTTTAGTTGCATCTGCATACACAAGTGTTTTAACATGTTCATTTGTGTCTGTATAAACTATTTATTTTTTTAACTCTCTCAGTCTGACCATTAGTCACCATCTATTAACATTACAGTCGTCACTGACCATTTGCCAGAGCTTGTAGATCAATCTGCCGCTATTCAATCTAAAGTACTGGATTAGTTGAGCATTAGCCACCCAGTGGTGGAGATGTGTATTGCATGCTGAGTATCTAGTCGCACCTCAACGCGCCTGTCCGTGATTAAACTCAGCAACCTAAGCTATCGCCTAGGCATGACTAAATCTCCATCTAGGCTCAGAAAGAGCCAAGATAAGAGGACCAATCTGTAGTAGTGTCATTAAGAGGGTGAGAGCAGACATAGTACCCCCACACCTATAACATCATCTGGTGATCATAGATGATCGCCAGACAAAAGTTACTGAGGGGACCTTTCATTTGAAAGAGCGGACCCTCCTCTTTCTAAAATGGATGCTAGGTTGAAGGGGGGGACTTTCCCTGTCCCTGGACTCCATGCACTGATTACCAGGAATACATTTTGTGGGGCATAAAGTTTAAAAGAGGATACTCCCCTCTTTCAAAATAAGGGGTCATCCATTTTGCTAGGTATGAGGGTCAGGCGATTAAGGAACATAAAGTTCCTCCCTGATGTTCAGGACCTTCCAGTGGTAATTAGTGCTGGTGGGGAGACAGTAAGATATCAGAGGGGCACTTTGCTGTAGATGACAAGTGGGACTCAACATCTGCAGCTTTAAGGTTTATGCAGATGAAAAGTCCAACTCATTCTCCACAGCAAAGGGAATAAACTCTACTGACATTAAATAATAGTAGTAAGCTTTCAATACTGAACTGAACATAAGCAAAATGTTAACAAATAACTTTAAAATTAAATGAAAGACTTTAAAATATCAATTGATGTAGCATATAAAATAAAGGATCATTTAGAAAACATCTAACAACTACAGAATGGTGTCCAAATGTCAGATTATTCTATATCCAATTTACAAATAATGTTCCACTCACACTCCCCCTCTGTTGGAGCTGAATAACACTCATTACTCGCTCCCACTCACGACTTTCATTGGGCTGCACCCACTCTGTGGAATTCCCTACCACATACAATAAGACTCTCCTCTAGTCTCCAAACCTTCAAGCGTTCCCTGAAAACTCACCTCTTCAGGCAAGCATATCAAATTCCAGAACCACCCACATAACTTTCATAAACCTTCCTATCAAATTGCCTCCACTCTGCACAGTCCACACATATCCTCACATGTCTTCTCATCCTTCCTCTCGACCCCGGTTCATCATTGCTGTATGACCATATCTTACAGCCCACCAAGAACCTTTGAAATCTGGTGGACAACTATGCAATAGATAGCACCTATCCTTGTCTATCCATGCCTATTTCCCTATAGATTGTAAGCTTGCAAGCAGGGCCTTTCTCCATGACTGTTTGTTATTACTAGAGATGAGCGCCTGAAATTTTTCGGGTTTTGTGTTTTGGTTTTGGGTTCGGTTCCGCGGCTGTGTTTTGGGTTCGAACGCGTTTTGGCAAAACCTCACCAAATTTTTTTTGTCGGATTCGGGTGTGTTTTGGATTCGGGTGTTTTTTTCAAAAAACACTAAAAAACAGCTTAAATCATAGAATTTGGGGGTCATTTTGATCCCAAAGTATTATTAACCTCAAAAACCATAATTTACACTCATTTTCAGTCTATTCTGAATACCTCACACCTCACAATATTATTTTTAGTCCTAAAATTTGCACCGAGGTCGCTGTGTGAGTAAGATAAGCGACCCTAGTGGCCGACACAAACACCGGGCCCATCTAGGAGTGGCACTGCAGTGTCACGCAGGATGTCCCTTCCAAAAAACCCTCCCCAAACAGCACATGACGCAAAGAAAAAAAGAGGCGCAATGAGGTAGCTGTGTGAGTAAGATTAGCGACCCTAGTGGCCGACACAAACACCGGGCCCATCTAGGAGTGGCACTGCAGTGTCACGCAGGATGGCCCTTCCAAAAAACCCTCCCCAAACAGCACATGACGCAAAGAAAAAAAGAGGCGCAATGAGGTAGCTGTGTGAGTAAGATTAGCGACCCTAGTGGCCGACACAAACACCGGGCCCATCTAGGAGTGGCACTGCAGTGTCACGCAGGATGTCCCTTCCAAAAAACCCTCCCCAAACAGCACATGACGCAAAGAAAAAAAGAGGCGCAATGAGGTAGCTGTGTGAGTAAGATTAGCGACCCTAGTGGCCGACACAAACACCGGGCCCATCTAGGAGTGGCACTGCAGTGTCACGCAGGATGTCCCTTCCAAAAAACCCTCCCCAAACAGCACATGACGCAAAGAAAAAAAGAGGCGCAATGAGGTAGCTGACTGTGTGAGTCAGATTAGCGACCCTAGTGGCCGACACAAACACCGGGCCCATTTAGGAGTGGCACTGCAGTGTCACGCAGGATGTCCCTTCCAAAAAACCCTCCCCAATCAGCACATGATGCAAAGAAAAAGAAAAGAAAAAAGAGGTGCAAGATGGAATTGTCCTTGGGCCCTCCCACCCACCCTTATGTTGTATAAACAAAACAGGACATGCACACTTTAACCAACCCATCATTTCAGTGACAGGGTCTGCCACACGACTGTGACTGATATGACGGGTTGGTTTGGACCCCCCCCAAAAAAGAAGCAATTAATCTCTCCTTGCACAAACTGGCTCTACAGAGGCAAGATGTCCACCTCATCATCACCCTCCGATATATCACCGTGTACATCCCCCTCCTCACAGATTATCAATTCGTCCCCACTGGAATCCACCATCTCAGCTCCCTGTGTACTTTGTGGAGGCAATTGCTGCTGGTCAATGTCTCCGCGGAGGAATTGATTATAATTCATTTTAATGAACATCATCTTCTCCACATTTTCTGGATGTAACCTCGTACGCCGATTGCTGACAAGGTGAGCGGCGGCACTAAACACTCTTTCGGAGTACACACTTGTGGGAGGGCAACTTAGGTAGAATAAAGCCAGTTTGTGCAAGGGCCTCCAAATTGCCTCTTTTTCCTGCCAGTATAAGTACGGACTGTGTGACGTGCCTACTTGGATGCGGTCACTCATATAATCCTCCACCATTCTATCAATGTTGAGAGAATCATATGCAGTGACAGTAGACGACATGTCCGTAATCGTTGTCAGGTCCTTCAGTCCGGACCAGATGTCAGCATCAGCAGTCGCTCCAGACTGCCCTGCATCACCGCCAGCGGGTGGGCTCGGAATTCTGAGCCTTTTCCTCGCACCCCCAGTTGCGGGAGAATGTGAAGGAGGAGATGTTGACAGGTCGCGTTCCGCTTGACTTGACAATTTTGTCACCAGCAGGTCTTTCAACCCCAGCAGACTTGTGTCTGCCGGAAAGAGAGATCCAAGGTAGGCTTTAAATCTAGGATCGAGCACGGTGGCCAAAATGTAGTGCTCTGATTTCAACAGATTGACCACCCGTGAATCCTTGTTAAGCGAATTAAGGGCTCCATCCACAAGTCCCACATGCCTAGCGGAATCGCTCCGTGTTAGCTCCTCCTTCAATGTCTCCAGCTTCTTCTGCAAAAGCCTGATGAGGGGAATGACCTGACTCAGGCTGGCAGTGTCTGAACTGACTTCACGTGTGGCAAGTTCAAAGGGCATCAGAACCTTGCACAACGTTGAAATCATTCTCCACTGCGCCTGAGACAGGTGCATTCCACCTACTATATCGTGCTCAATTGTATAGGCTTGAATGGCCTTTTGCTGCTCCTCCAACCTCTGAAGCATATAGAGGGTTGAATTCCACCTCGTTACCACTTCTTGCTTCAGATGATGGCAGGGCAGGTTCAGTAGTTTTTGGTGGTGCTCCAGTCTTCTGTACGTGGTGCCTGTACGCCGAAAGTGTCCCGCAATTCTTCTGGCCACCGACAGCATCTCTTGCACGCCCCTGTCGTTTTTTAAAAAATTCTGCACCACCAAATTCAAGGTATGTGCAAAACATGGGACGTGCTGGAATTTGCCCATATTTAATGCACACACAATATTGCTGGCGTTGTCCGATGCCACAAATCCACAGGAGAGTCCAATTGGGGTAAGCCATTCCGCGATGATCTTCCTCAGTTGCCGTAAGAGGTTTTCAGCTGTGTGCGTATTCTGGAAAGCGGTGATACAAAGCGTAGCCTGCCTAGGAAAGAGTTGGCGTTTGCGAGATGCTGCTACTGGTGCCGCCGCTGCTGTTCTTGCGGCGGGAGTCCATACATCTACCCAGTGGGCTGTCACAGTCATATAGTCCTGACCCTGCCCTGCTCCACTTGTCCACATGTCCGTGGTTAAGTGGACATTGGGTACAACTGCATTTTTTAGGACACTGGTGAGTCTTTTTCTGACGTCCGTGTACATTCTCGGTATCGCCTGCCTAGAGAAGTGGAACCTAGATGGTATTTGGTAACGGGGGCACACTGCCTCAATAAATTGTCTAGTTCCCTGTGAACTAACGGCGGATACCGGACGCACGTCTAACACCAACATAGTTGTCAAGGCCTCAGTTATCCGCTTTGCAGCAGGATGACTGCTGTGATATTTCATCTTCCTCGCAAAGGACTGTTGAACAGTCAATTGCTTACTGGAAGTAGTACAAGTGGGCTTACGACTTCCCCTCTGGGATGACAATCGACTCCCAGCAGCAACAACAGCAGCGCCAGCAGCAGTAGGCGTTACACGCAAGGATGCATCGGAGGAATCCCAGGCAGGAGAGGAATCGTCAGAATTGCCAGTGACATGGCCTGCAGGACTATTGGCATTCCTGGGGAAGGAGGAAATTGACACTGAGGGAGTTGGTGGGGTGGTTTGCGTGAGCTTGGTTACAAGAGGAAGGGATTTACTGGTCAGTGGACTGCTTCCGCTGTCACCCAAAGTTTTTGAACTTGTCACTGACTTATTATGAATGCGCTGCAGGTGACGTATAAGGGAGGATGTTCCGAGGTGGTTAACGTCCTTACCCCTACTTATTACAGCTTGACAAAGGGAACACACGGCTTGACACCTGTTGTCCGCATTTCTGGTGAAATACCTCCACACCGAAGAGCTGATTTTTTTGGTATTTTCACCTGGCATGTCAACGGCCATATTCCTCCCACGGACAACAGGTGTCTCCCCGGGTGCCTGACTTAAACAAACCACCTCACCATCAGAATCCTCCTGGTCAATTTCCTCCCCAGCGCCAGCAACACCCATATCCTCCTCATCCTGGTGTACTTCAACACTGACATCTTCAATCTGACTATCAGGAACTGGACTGCGGGTGCTCCTTCCAGCACTTGCAGGGGGCGTGCAAATGGTGGAAGGCGCATGCTCTTCACGTCCAGTGTTGGGAAGGTCAGGCATCGCAACCGACACAATTGGACTCTCCTTGTGGATTTGGGATTTCGAAGAATGCACAGTTCTTTGCTGTGCTGCTTTTGCCAGCTTGAGTCTTTTCATTTTTCTAGCGAGAGGCTGAGTGCTTCCATCCTCATGTGAAGCTGAACCACTAGCCATGAACATAGGCCAGGGCCTCAGCCGTTCCTTGCCACTCCGTGTCGTAAATGGCATATTGGCAAGTTTACGCTTCTCCTCCGACAATTTTATTTTAGGTTTTGGAGTCCTTTTTTTTCTGATATTTGGTGTTTTGGATTTGACATGCTCTGTACTATGACATTGGGCATCGGCCTTGGCAGACGACGTTGCTGGCATTTCATCGTCTCGGCCATGACTAGTGGCAGCAGCTTCAGCACGAGGTGGAAGTGGATCTTGATCTTTCCCTAATTTTGGAACCTCAACATTTTTGTTCTCCATATTTTAATAGGCACAACTAAAAGGCACCTCAGGTAAACAATGGAGATGGATACTAGTATACAATTATGGGCTGCCTGCCGAGTGCAGACACAGAGGTAGCCACAGCCGTGAACTACCGTACTGTACTGTGTCTGCTGCTAATATAGACTGGTTGATAAAGAGATGTCTATGTAACTATGTATGTATAAAGAAGAAAGAAAAAAAAACCACGGTTAGGTGGTATACAATTATGGACGGACTGCCTGCCGAGTGCAGACACAGAGGTAGCCACAGCCGTGAACTACCGTACTGTACTGTGTCTGCTGCTAATATAGACTGGTTGATAAAGAGATGTCTATGTAACTATGTATGTATAAAGAAGAAAGAAAAAAAAACCACGGTTAGGTGGTATACAATTATGGACGGACTGCCTGCCGAGTGCAGACACAGAGGTAGCCACAGCCGTGAACTACCGTACTGTACTGTGTCTGCTGCTAATATAGACTGGTTGATAAAGAGATGTCGTAGTAGTATGTATGTATAAAGAAGAAAAAAAAACCACGGTTAGGTGGTATATACAATTATGGACGGGCTGCCGAGTGCCGACACAGAGGTAGCCACAGCCGTGAACTACCGCACTGTACTGTGTCTGCTGCTAATATATAGACTGGTTGATAAAGAGATAGTATACTCGTAACTAGTATGTATGTATAAAGAAAGAAAAAAAAAACCACGGTTAGGTGGTATATACAATTATGGACGGGCTGCCGAGTGCCGACACAGAGGTAGCCACAGCCGTGAACTACCGCACTGTACTGTGTCTGCTGCTAATATAGACTGGTTGATAAAGAGATAGTATACTCGTAACTAGTATGTATGTATAAAGAAAGAAAAAAAAAACACGGTTAGGTGGTATATACAATTATGGACGGGCTGCCGAGTGCCGACACAGAGGTAGCCACAGCCGTGAACTACCGCACTGTACTGTGTCTGCTGCTAATATAGACAGGTTGATAAAGAGATAGTATACTCGTAACTAGTATGACTATAAAGAAAGAAAAAAAAACCACGGTTAGGTGGTATATACAATTATGGACGGGCTGCCGAGTGCCGACACAGAGGTAGCCACAGCCGTGAACTACCGCACTGTACTGTGTCTGCTGCTAATATATAGACTGGTTGATAAAGAGATAGTATACTCGTAACTAGTATGTATGTATAAAGAAAGAAAAAAAAAACACGGTTAGGTGGTATATACAATTATGGACGGGCTGCCGAGTGCCGACACAGAGGTAGCCACAGCCGTGAACTACCGCACTGTACTGTGTCTGCTGCTAATATAGACTGGTTGATAAAGAGATAGTATACTCGTAACTAGTATGACTATAAAGAAAGAAAAAAAAACCACGGTTAGGTGGTATATACAATTATGGACGGGCTGCCGAGTGCCGACACAGAGGTAGCCACAGCCGTGAACTACCGCACTGTACTGTGTCTGCTGCTAATATATAGACTGGTTGATAAAGAGATAGTATACTCGTAACTAGTATGTATGTATAAAGAAAGAAAAAAAAACCACGGTTAGGTGGTATATACAATTATGGACGGGCTGCCGAGTGCCGACACAGAGGTAGCCACAGCCGTGAACTACCGCACTGTACTGTGTCTGCTGCTAATATATAGACTGGTTGATAAAGAGATAGTATACTCGTAACTAGTATGTATGTATAAAGAAAGAAAAAAAAAACCACGGTTAGGTGGTATATACAATTATGGACGGGCTGCCGAGTGCCGACACAGAGGTAGCCACAGCCGTGAACTACCGCACTGTACTGTGTCTGCTGCTAATATAGACTGGTTGATAAAGAGATAGTATACTCGTAACTAGTATGACTATAAAGAAAGAAAAAAAAAACACGGTTAGGTGGTATATACAATTATGGACGGGCTGCCGAGTGCCGACACAGAGGTAGCCACAGCCGTGAACTACCGCACTGTACTGTGTCTGCTGCTAATATATAGACTGGTTGATAAAGAGATAGTATACTCGTAACTAGTATGTATGTATAAAGAAAGAAAAAAAAACCACGGTTAGGTGGTATATACAATTATGGACGGGCTGCCGAGTGCCGACACAGAGGTAGCCACAGCCGTGAACTACCGCACTGTACTGTGTCTGCTGCTAATATAGACTGGTTGATAAAGAGATAGTATACTCGTAACTAGTATGTATGTATAAAGAAAGAAAAAAAAACCACGGTTAGGTGGTATATACAATTATGGACGGGCTGCCGAGTGCCGACACAGAGGTAGCCACAGCCGTGAACTACCGCACTGTACTGTGTCTGCTGCTAATATATAGACTGGTTGATAAAGAGATAGTATACTCGTAACTAGTATGTATGTATAAAGAAAGAAAAAAAAACCACGGTTAGGTGGTATATACAATTATGGACGGGCTGCCGAGTGCCGACACAGAGGTAGCCACAGCCGTGAACTACCGCACTGTACTGTGTCTGCTGCTAATATATAGACTGGTTGATAAAGAGATAGTATACTCGTAACTAGTATGTATGTATAAAGAAAGAAAAAAAAACCACGGTTAGGTGGTATATACAATTATGGACGGGCTGCCGAGTGCCGACACAGAGGTAGCCACAGCCGTGAACTACCGCACTGTACTGTGTCTGCTGCTAATATAGACTGGTTGATAAAGAGATAGTATACTCGTAACTAGTATGTATGTATAAAGAAAGGAAAAAAAAACACGGTTAGGTGGTATATACAATTATGGACGGGCTGCCGAGTGCCGACACAGAGGTAGCCACAGCCGTGAACTACCGCACTGTACTGTGTCTGCTGCTAATATATAGATTGGTTGATAAAGAGATAGTATACTCGTAACTAGTATGTATGTATAAAGAAAGAAAAAAAAAACACGGTTAGGTGGTATATACAATTATGGACGGGCTGCCGAGTGCCGACACAGAGGTAGCCACAGCCGTGAACTACCGCACTGTACTGTGTCTGCTGCTAATATATAGACTGGTTGATAAAGAGATAGTATACTCGTAACTAGTATGTATGTATAAAGAAAGAAAAAAAAACCACGGTTAGGTGGTATATACAATTATGGACGGGCTGCCGAGTGCCGACACAGAGATAGCCACAGCCGTGAACTACCGCACTGTACTGTGTCTGCTGCTAATATAGACTGGTTGATAAAGAGATAGTATACTCGTAACTAGTATGTATGTATAAAGAAAGAAAAAAAAACCACGGTTAGGTGGTATATACAATTATGGACGGGCTGCCGAGTGCCGACACAGAGGTAGCCACAGCCGTGAACTACCGCACTGTACTGTGTCTGCTGCTAATATAGACTGGTTGATAAAGAGATAGTATACTCGTAACTAGTATGACTATAAAGAAAGAAAAAAAAACCACGGTTAGGTGGTATATACAATTATGGACGGGCTGCCGAGTGCCGACACAGAGGTAGCCACAGCCGTGAACTACCGCACTGTACTGTGTCTGCTGCTAATATAGACTGGTTGATAAAGAGATAGTATACTACTAATATTATATATACTGGTGGTCAGGTCACTGGTCACTAGTCACACTGGCAGTGGCACTCCTGCAGCAAAAGTGTGCACTGTTTAATTTTAATATAATATTATGTACTCCTGGCTCCTGCTATAACCTATAACTGGCACTGCAGTGCTCCCCAGTCTCCCCCACAATTATAAGCTGTGTGAGCTGAGCACAGTCAGATATATATATACATTGATGCAGCACACTGGGCTGAGCAGTGCACACAGATATGGTATGTGACTGAGTCACTGTGTGTATCGTTTTTTTCAGGCAGAGAACGGATATATTAAATAAAACAAACAACTGCACTGTCTGGTGGTCACTGTGGTCGTCAGTCACTAAACTCTGCACTCTCTTCTACAGTATCACAGCCTCAGGTCAATCTCTCTCTCTCTCTCTCAACCCTAATCTAAATGGAGAGGACGCCAGCCACGTCCTCTCCCTATCAATCTCAATGCACGTGTGAAAATGGCGGCGACGCGCGGCTCCTTATATAGAATCCGAGTCTCGCGAGAATCCGACAGCGTCATGATGACGTTCGGGCGCGCTCGGGTTAACCGAGCAAGGCGGGAGGATCCGAGTCTGCTCGGACCCGTGAAAAAAACATGAAGTTCGTGCGGGTTCGGATTCAGAGAAACCGAACCCGCTCATCTCTAGTTATTACCCAGTTTTGTTATATGATTGTTTTATTATATCATTGTTATTTCCAATTGTAAAGCACAATGGAATTTGCTGCACTATATAAGCCAAATTTCCTGGTTACCATAGAGAGAAGTACAGTATATTAGTACAATTTTACATCAGGTTGTAGTTCAGCATTAGAAAGATGTTTAAAGATAGACTAATAAATTAGCTGAGATATCAACAAATGTCCAGGTGAATAAAATGAACAAAAAGTAAAAGCTTTTGATCAGATGCAGAACCATTTGTCATGAACTAATCAGCAATCTTGTTTAACTGATTACTGATTGATCTAAATAGCTGAGTTTGCTTTCGTTCCTATTGACCCTACACTGTATATTTTATTTCCAGTAAGCAGTCATTATATACCTGTATTATAGAATGTTGGTGCCAGGCTATGTAGGTTGTTTCTATGCTTATAATATAAATCTGAAATTATAATAGTAACGCTTGTATATAGTTAGACAAAAATAATTTAATAAAATTAAAAAGAGATTATTTTGTATTTTCTCTAGTATTATTTTATTTTATTATTTTATTAGTATCTTTTACTTATACAGTATGTCATGCTGAGGATCATTTGTCTTACTTACATTCCTTGTGAGTAATTTCCTCCCTTAGGCACTTATTATTCGCACAGCATTTGATAGCGTAATTAAGGATTGGATGGTATTTAAGTATTATGAAAGCATAATGAACAGTCACAGTGCATGCTACTACAATGGAGACAAATATCATTCAAAGCAAATATAAAATATGGCCCCTTTGTGATAGTGAGACATATATTTAGGTCCATTAGGAGGCTTTAGTTGCTCACCACTGGTATATTGTTTGGATGTACTGTATGGCTAATTGGTTTCAGAGCGAATATTGATGTTATCCACAGAAAAGTGGATGTAAGGAAACAGTGACGTGGATCAGGTAAATGGCTGGGATGGCTCTGGCTAGTATCAGAGCCAGATTAACACAAACATATATGACCCCGAGGGTTCATGTGGGCATTATACAAAGGTGCAGCAATATATACTACTAATACTAAATGCAAGAAATATAATTACACTTTCACTTGGAAATGAAGACAGCAATACTATAGTTCTGATCTATTCTTTAGTCAAAGACATGGTTTCATTATACAACAAAATTGTCAGCATAAAGATGCATACAAAGCACTGTACACACTGTATGAGTAGATCAATCTTTGTGATTAGTATAAAATACTGCCAGAAAAATACTGAACTTACTTTTCATTTATAACTAGATTAGAGATCAGTGGACTAATTAATGCGCCTGGGGAATCAAATTACATATTACGCTTCAATAAGTGCCTCTGATTGCTGCTCTTTGAAGCTAACCTTTCAAATAACTTTTATCCATTTGCAAATATCCATTTCTAAGTTCTAACATTATCCATTTTGTAAAAGTGCATACGTCCCATATGGCATCACAGTTTTCATCTTCAAGGGCCTAATTCAGAACTAATCGCAGCAGCAATTTTCTTAGCTAATGGGCAAAACTATGTGCACTGCAGGGGGGGGGGGGGGGGGGGCAGATATAACATGTGCAGAGAGAGTTAGATTTGGGTGGGGTGTGTTGAAACTGAAATCTAAATTGCAGTGTAAAATAAAGCAGCCAGTATTTAACCTGCACAGAAACAATATAACCCACCCAAATCTAACTCTCTTTGCAAATGTTATATCTGCCACACCTGAAGTGCACACGGTTTTGTCCATTAGCTATCAAATTTTCTGCTGCGATCAAGTCTGAATTAGGCCCCAAGTCAATTATTTTAAATTAACGTGACATTTATCAATACCAATAATATATACTTTGGGCTGGTTGCATATAGTGGTGACAGGAAATCTGTATAATTTTTCTAGCAATAAGATATTTCCATTCTAGTAAGTTGGTGTCTACTGCTCTTTTAAGTAGAGATGTGCACCGGACCATTATTGCTGGTTTTAGTTCTAATTTGTCATCCAGTTTTGCTTTTGGTTTTGCCTAAGCACTGTGATTTGTTTTGGTTTTGTATTAAAAAAAATACATAAAAATCTAAAATCACAAAATTTGGGCATATTTTGTTCCTACAGTATAATTAACTAATACATTTTGACCCCCTCACAGCTCACAATATTGTTTTCATCCAATTTAGGGCAAAAGCTGAAATGAGCTGGCTGGTTACTATGCGACAGAGCCACGGCAAAAACACATGGCAATTTATAGCACATCTATGAAACATTGCCACACAGCAGTGGCAGAAATGAAAAGTAGTGCAAGATGGGCCCTCCCATACACCCTTATGCTGGATATTAAAAAGGACATGCACAGTTTAACAAACAAAGCACTTTAACGACAGGGACTGTTACTTTTTTGGCTGAAGTGCTTAGTTTGTTTGGGGCACCCACTAAACAATTTTTTAGAAGGAATACCTCCAATTATGAGAAGGTTGATGAGAAGGATGTTAATTACATTATAATTGTCACAACTGAGGGCTGGAGCTGACGGGAGGAAACCTCAGTTGTAGGCGCTGAGATGTATTTTAGCTTAGAGGGTTGGATCAGACCCTTAGACATGCAGGTGGGATGCAGTACAAATGCCCGGAGGCGTGACCATGACAACTGAAGTAAAAGTCTATGGTTTTTATTAAGCACAGTTCTTATAAAACAACAGCAGTACTTTTCAGGAATGAAATGAGCAAGAGAAACAGTAACAGTTCCTTAGAGATCTGCAGAGTAGCAGATGCCTCAGGGTACTGGTAATATCAGGTACAGTTCTAATTGACCAGGAGTTGGAATGTCCTTAACCAGAAACCCGTATGCAGTGTATTGAAGATGAGGAACTGGCCAGCAGGTGTTCACTGGATGCTGGCAATACTGCACAATGTGGTAGACTGCTGAGTATGCTGGATGGAACCGGCCAGGCGATGAACGGTAGAATACTGTGCTTGAATGATGCTAGAGTTCGATGAATATGGAGATCGATGGTTTGTAGATAATTGATGGCGGAGCACCGATAATGCTTAGAAACAAAACACCACTGGAAGCTAGGCGCTGGAAGCTGGTGTAATAATAGCCAGGAGTGAGATGTAATGACAGAGCACTGTGGAGTCAGGTTGCACCACAAGGTGGTAGGCTGGTGCAGGCCTCTAGTGGAGTTTGGAAGCAGGAGCTGGAAACCTGAATCAGAGACGACCACAGGAAGGAGATACTGGTAACACAAGGTTTGACAACCAAAGCACTGACAATTTCCTGGTTCAGGCACAGGACATTTATACCTGCAGGGAGGCAGGCATTGGCCAAGCAATTAAGCAGATTCCAGTGGAGCAGCGGATTGGTGTAAACTAAGACACGTGACTGAAACCAACATGGCTGCACCCATGTAGTACTTGGAGGGAAAGTTAGTTTGGAAAACCATGTGGGAATTCAGTAGTAATGGCGGCGGATGCCGCAGAGGGCAGGAGACACCATACAGACAACCTGCACACTGGAAACACATGAATGACATCAGAAGCCGCAGCAGGCAGGAGACGTTACTCTAAAGAATCTGTAAACTGAAAACATAGGAGTGGCGGCGGAGGCCGCGGTGGGCCGGAGACGCCAATCTGAGGTTAACATGAGGCCGCTGTGACAGCGCTGCTAGATGACAGGAGGGAGATGTAGAGTGTGGATCAACACTGCTGAGATCCGGCCCTGGAACGCTGAGCCAGCCTCAGGAGAAATCTGGATGGTAAGTAATGGCGTCCAGTTACCCGGATAGTGAAAATAATCTTATAAAATAAATGTCATAAACGCGCTGCAAATGACGTAACATGGAGTGGGTGCATAGATGGCCCTACCTCTACTAACTCTGGCTTCACAAATAGAGCAGATGCCTTCACAAACATTTTTGGGGTTGGCTTGTTTGTTCTTATGCCCAGGTATCGCAATGGCTTTCTTTTTTTCATGGGTGAGAACTGCAGCCCTGGTGGCTGACTTACACAAACAACATCATCAGCATCCTCATCCTCAGTGTCAGGTAGTAGTAGTACACACATATCCCCCTTATCCTGTTCCACTTCCACACTAGTATCCTCAATTTTTATTATGTCCTCATCACCATCTTTATGTCACGATCCGGGTATCTGGACGCCATTACTTACCCTTCAGATGCCTCCTAAGGCGGGCTCAGCGTTCCAGGACCGGATTCCGCTGTTCCTGAGTTTCCACATGCAGAGTGGTCTTTTCATCAGCCGCGGCCTCCGCTGTGCCCGCGTGGTTAAATGTGCATCTATCAGCCTGGCGTCTCCTGTCTCCGGTGGCCGGCGCCGCCATTACTGTTTCCCAGACCACATGGATTACAAACCAAACTTCCCTCCAAGTGTCTGCATGGGCGCAGCCATCTTGGATTCTGTCATCTGATCATTTCCACCAATCTGCTGTCTGTGTTGTTGATTTGCATAATTGCCTAGCCAACCCCTTCCTTGCTGCAGGTATAAGTAAGCTGTACCTGAGCAAGGAAGACGTCAGTGCTTTGGTTGTCAAACCTAGTTCCTGTTTGTCTCTCTTCTATGATTGTCTTCCAGGTTCCAGCTCCTGTCTCAAGACTTCCACCATAGAGACCCGCACCAGCATTCCACCTGCGGTGTAGCCTGACTCTCCAATCCATTGTGGATTCATCTGTTTCCAGCTACAACACTACCTGCTTCCAGCCTCAGCTTCCAGCAGAGTACAGCTTCCCTTAAAGGGCCGGTGTCCTTTCTACACTTTACCACTCTCCACCGGAATTATTATTTCTCCGCTCTCAAGTTCTACATTTCAGTTCACATTTCATCGCTCCCAAAGTTCATTTATTATTTAACTGGTTCCAGCCAGTATCCACTCCGTGCTAACAACAGTCTGGTTCCAGCCAGTATCCACAGCAGCTGTTTTACCTTCAGCAACCCAGCTCTTCCTGGAACACCAGCTGGTACAATCCTGGGTTATCTCCATTGCTACAGCCGGGCCTGGTAAGGACTTTCCATCTAGAAGATCATAAGAACTATCTCACACTACCAGTGCCCTGTGGCTCCTGCCATGCTGTAGTACTCAGGAACTGTATTTATTCTTTGCTGACTTTTACGTTTTCTTTTATTGCTGCTGTGATGCGGAGTTGTCATAATAAACATCATTGACTTTTATCTAAGTTGTCGTGGTCACGCCTTCGGGCAGTTATTATTCATATTACTTACATGTCCAGGGGTCTGATACAACCTCCCAGGTTCCGGTACATCTCAGCCCCTACAACTGAGGCTGCCTCCCGTCAGCTCAGGCCCTCAGTTGTGACAGTAAGCACTGACCTAATGAATCCAGCCGGAGACCAGGATCAAGCGGCCAGGCCGATGCAAGAACTGGCAGCCCGACTAGAACATCAGGAGGCTGCACAGGGCCACATCATCCGCTGTCTCCAGGATCTCTCTACTCGGCTGGATGGGATTCAGACAACTCTCCGTGGATCAGGCGCGTCTGGTGCGTCAACCACAGTGACTCCAGCTATAACCCCACCCACCTTACCCATTTCTGCTCCACGTCTTCATCTTCCAACGCCAGCAAAATTTGACGGATCTCCAAGATTCTGCAGGGGATTTCTCAACCAGTGTGAGATTCAGTTTGAGCTACAACCTGGCAATTTTCCCAGTGACCGTACAAAAATTGCCTACATTATTTCTCTTCTCAGTGGCTCAGCCCTTGATTGGGCATCACCATTATGGGAGAGGTCCGACACCCTGCTATCTTCTTACACTGCATTTGTGTCAACATTCAGGCGCATCTTCGACGAGCCAGGCCGGGTAACTTCAGCTTCGTCTGAGATTCTCCGTTTACGCCAGGAATCACGTACTGTAGGACAATATCTTATACAGTTCCAGATCCTGGCATCCGAACTGGCATGGAACGACGAGGCCCTGTATGCTGCATTCTGGCATGGTTTATCCGAGCGTATTAAAGATGAGTTAGCTACCAGAGACTTACCCTCCAAGTTAGATGAGCTAATCTCACTTTGTACGAAAGTTGACTTACGTTTCAGAGAGAGAGCAACTGAGCGTGGAAGATCATCTGCTCCAAAATCTTCTACTCCTCCTCCTCGCCAACTGTCACCAACTACAGATGAACCCATGCAAATTGGCCGTTCCCGTTTAACTCCTGCTGAGCGCCGAAGACGTCTCTCCGAGTTTCTCTGTCTGTATTGTGCAGCTCCGTCTCACACCATTAATGCCTGTCCCAAACGTCCGGGAAACTCCAAATCCTAGCTCGCCAAGGAGAGGGCCGGCTAGGAGTAATGATCTCCTCTCCATCTCCTCAAGATTGTAACCTCCCAGTCTCGCTTCAAGTTGCTCAACGTTATCAGAACGTCATTGCCCTCCTGGATTCCGGAGCAGCTGGGAACTTTATTACTGAAGCCTATGTTAAACGGTGGTCCCTACCCACCGAGAGACTTCCTTCGTCCTTTTCCTTAACTGCTGTGGATGGCAGTAAAATTTTTGATACAGTTATTTCTCTAAGGACTCTACCAGTTCGTCTGAGAGTGGGAGTTCTTCATTCCGAACTTATTTCATTTTTAGTGATTCCAAGAGCCACACATCCTGTGGTCCTGGGCCTTCCATGGCTCCGTCTTCACAATCCTACAATTGATTGGACGACTACGCAAATCCTGGCATGGGGTTCCTCCTGTACTAAGACATGTTTGTTTAAAGTGTTGCCTGTCTGTTCTTCCTCCCCCAGGTCGTCTGATGTTCCACCTCCTCCATATCAAGATTTCACGGATGTGTTCAGTAAGGCTTCTGCTGATATCCTTCCTCCTCATAGAGAATGGGACTGCCCGATTGATCTCGTTCCAGGGAAGGTTCCACCTCGAGGCCGAACTTATCCGTTGTCTCTCCCCGAGACACATTCTATGGAGGAATACATTAAAGAGAACCTAGCAAAGGGGTTCATTCGACCTTCTTCTTCTCCAGCCGGCGCAGGCTTCTTTTTTGTAAAGAAGAAAGATGGTGGTCTGCGGCCGTGCATCGACTACAGAGGTTTGAACGACATTACCATCAAGAACCGCTATCCTTTACCCCTGATTACTGAGCTCTTTGACAGAGTTAGCGGAGCTACCATCTTTACAAAGCTGGACCTGAGAGGTGCATACAATCTCATCCGGATCCGTGAGGGTGACGAGTGGAAGACCGCATTTAACACCCGTGACGGACATTATGAGTACCTCGTCATGCCCTTCGGATTGAGCAATGCTCCAGCTGTCTTCCAGCATTTCGTCAATGAGATCTTCAGAGACATTCTATACCGTCATGTCGTGGTCTATCTAGATGATATCCTCATTTTTGCCAACGATTTAGAGGAACATCGTTTCTGGGTAAAGGAGGTTCTGTCCCGTCTCCGTGTCAATCATCTCTACTGCAAATTAGAGAAATGCGTCTTTGAAGTCAAGTCCATTCCGTTTCTAGGGTACATTGTGTCCGGTTCCGGACTAGAGATGGATCCTGAGAAACTACAAGCAATCCAGAATTGGCCGGTACCCTTAACCCTCAAAGGGGTCCAGAGGTTCTTAGGGTTCGCCAATTATTACCGAAAGTTTATACGAGACTTTTCCACCATTGTGGCGCCTATTACTGCTTTCACCAAGAAGGGTGCTAACCCGTCCAAGTGGTCTGAAGAAGCCATGCAAGCTTTTCATCTTTTAAAACAGAGGTTCATCTCTGCACCTGTCCTGAAACAGCCTGACATCGACTCTCCTTTCATCTTAGAGGTGGATGCCTCCTCCGTTGGAGTAGGAGCGGTGTTATCTCAGAGGGCTAAAGATGGTCATTTACATCCTTGCAGTTTCTTCTCACGGAAGTTCTCCCCAGCGGAGCGCAACTATGCCATTGGCGACCAGGAGTTGCTAGCCATCAAGCTCGCTCTAGAGGAGTGGAGATATCTGTTGGAGGGAGCTTCTCATTCAATCACCATCCTTACAGACCACAAGAACCTTCTATATCTAAAAGGCGCACAATGTCTCAACCCTCGTCAGGCCAGATGGGCACTTTTCTTTTCCAGGTTCGACTTTAAACTCCAGTTCTGTCTGGGCTCTCAGAATCGCAAGGCCGATGCCCTTTCCCGCTCATGGGAGCAAGAAAATGAGTCAGAGTCTTCAGACAAGCATCCTATTATAAATCCGTTGGCATTCTCCACGGTAGGGATGGACTCTACGCCCCCATCAGGGAAAAGTTTTGTGAAGCCGACACTAAGGAAGAAGCTCATGCATTGGGCCCATGCTTCCCGTTTTGCCGGACATACAGGTATCCAAAAAACCCTGGAGTTTATCTCTAGGTCCTATTGGTGGCCAACTCTGAAAAAGGACGTTTTGGAGTTTATTGCATCTTGCCCAAAGTGTGCTCAACATAAAGTATCCCGCCAGTCGCCTGCGGGGCAACTGGTTCCACTATCTGTTCCCCGTCGACCATGGACCCATTTGTCGATGGATTTTATTACAGATTTGCCCATGTGCAACAAGTTCAATACCATCTGGGTGGTAGTTGACCGGTTCACCAAGATGGCACACTTCATTCCTCTCACCGGTCTTCCGTCAGCTTCCAAGTTGGCTCAAGTATTCATACAAGAGATCTTCCGACTCCACGGTCTTCCAGAAGAAATTATCTCAGATCGAGGAGTTCAATTCACAGCCAAATTCTGGCGAAGTTTATGTCAAGTCCTCCAAGTCAAGTTAAAGTTTTCCACGGCTTACCATCCTCAGACCAATGGTCAAACTGAGAGGGTGAATCAGGACTTGGAGGCCTTCCTCCGCATCTATGTGTCCTCCTCTCAAGATGACTGGGTTCAATTACTTCCCTGGGCCGAGTTCTGTCATAACAACCAGTATCATTCTTCATCTTCCTCAACACCATTCTTCACCAACTTTGGATTCCACCCTAAAGTCCCTGAGTTCCAACCGCTTCCAGCAACTTCTGTTCCCGCAGTGGATATCACCTTGCATCAGTTTGCCAATATCTGGAAGAGCGTACGATCAGCTCTGCTCAAGGCATCGTTCAGGTACAAGAAGTTTGCGGATAAGAAGCGTCGAGCAGTTCCTGCTCTCAAGGTGGGTGATCGGGTATGGTTATCCACGAAGAATTTGAGGTTAAGAGTTCCCAGTATGAAGTTTGCACCTCGCTACATCGGTCCTTTTAAAATTGATCAAGTCATCAATCCTGTTGCTTACAGACTCCAGTTACCTCCCTTCTTAAAAATACCCAGGACATTCCATGTTTCCCTGTTGAAACCGCTAATCTTGAATCGGTTTCATTCCTCACTTCCACCAACTCCGAAAGTCCAAACTCAACGAGGCGTTGAGTATGAAGTGGCCAAGATCCTGGACTCACGTCACCGTTACGGTCAACTTCAGTATCTCATTGACTGGAAGGGCTATGGTCCTGAAGAACGCTCTTGGACCAATGCCTCTGACGTCCATGCTCCTGCCTTGGTCCGAAATTTCCACGCAAAGTTTCCTTTAAAGCCTAAGAAGTGTCCTGGGGCCACTCCTAAAGGGGGGGGTGCTGTCACGATCCGGGTATCTGGACGCCATTACTTACCCTTCAGATGCCTCCTAAGGCGGGCTCAGCGTTCCAGGACCGGATTCCGCTGTTCCTGAGTTTCCACATGCAGAGTGGTCTTTTCATCAGCCGCGGCCTCCGCTGTGCCCGCGTGGTTAAATGTGCATCTATCAGCCTGGCGTCTCCTGTCTCCGGTGGCCGGCGCCGCCATTACTGTTTCCCAGACCACATGGATTACAAACCAAACTTCCCTCCAAGTGTCTGCATGGGCGCAGCCATCTTGGATTCTGTCATCTGATCATTTCCACCAATCTGCTGTCTGTGTTGTTGATTTGCATAATTGCCTAGCCAACCCCTTCCTTGCTGCAGGTATAAGTAAGCTGTACCTGAGCAAGGAAGACGTCAGTGCTTTGGTTGTCAAACCTAGTTCCTGTTTGTCTCTCTTCTATGATTGTCTTCCAGGTTCCAGCTCCTGTCTCAAGACTTCCACCATAGAGACCCGCACCAGCATTCCACCTGCGGTGTAGCCTGACTCTCCAATCCATTGTGGATTCATCTGTTTCCAGCTACAACACTACCTGCTTCCAGCCTCAGCTTCCAGCAGAGTACAGCTTCCCTTAAAGGGCCGGTGTCCTTTCTACACTTTACCACTCTCCACCGGAATTATTATTTCTCCGCTCTCAAGTTCTACATTTCAGTTCACATTTCATCGCTCCCAAAGTTCATTTATTATTTAACTGGTTCCAGCCAGTATCCACTCCGTGCTAACAACAGTCTGGTTCCAGCCAGTATCCACAGCAGCTGTTTTACCTTCAGCAACCCAGCTCTTCCTGGAACACCAGCTGGTACAATCCTGGGTTATCTCCATTGCTACAGCCGGGCCTGGTAAGGACTTTCCATCTAGAAGATCATAAGAACTATCTCACACTACCAGTGCCCTGTGGCTCCTGCCATGCTGTAGTACTCAGGAACTGTATTTATTCTTTGCTGACTTTTACGTTTTCTTTTATTGCTGCTGTGATGCGGAGTTGTCATAATAAACATCATTGACTTTTATCTAAGTTGTCGTGGTCACGCCTTCGGGCAGTTATTATTCATATTACTTACATGTCCAGGGGTCTGATACAACCTCCCAGGTTCCGGTACATCTCAGCCCCTACAACTGAGGCTGCCTCCCGTCAGCTCAGGCCCTCAGTTGTGACACTTTACTTGTACTGCTCCCCACATGTGCGGATGAGTGCAGAAATGGTTTAAGGGGGTGAATGAGGCTTTTCTATGAGGACAGTGTGAGAAATATCAGACTCACATATAGCTAACATGGACACCTTTAGACTCTCCTCAGGAATGTATGGCGGCTCTGAACACACAGTTTATTCTACTGCCTTAGTGGTTTTCATTTTCTTTGATTCTGAGTGAAAAGTTCCTGCATCATCATGAGATGCAGAAGAAGATTTCTCATTGACAGTTTCAGAACCACCACTCATACATAAAAGGAATGGACTGATCCTTTCCTTGCCATTGCGTCTGGTGAATATCATGTTGCCAATTTTATGTTTCTCTGCACTAAACTTTTCCTTTAATATAGGTTTTGTTGTCCATACCCTTGTAATATATTGTTTTTTTTTATTTCAGGTGCACTGACTCAAACAATGCTAGAGTCTACTGTACTGCTGGAGAGGAGAGGTCCAATTGAAGCCTGTACATGGGGCCCCTCCATTCTTAGAGTGCCTCTGCCTTAATAAAAATTTTAAAAGTAGTGGACGTTTCAATGCCATTTCACCAGGACATTTATGTCTTACATGGACTACTTTATGATACCATTTGAAATACTATATTTTTATAGCTATAGCTGCTCCTACTAACAGATGTCAAACATAGCGAACCAGAAAATTACAAGTTTTGTGCATACAATATAACTGAAAATTATATATACAGAAAACTAATAAAATAACATGTTGTAATTAGAAATGAGTGGGTTCGGTTCCCTGAGAACTGAACCCTACCAGACTTCACTACCCGAGCCCGGATCCAAGCCCAGCTTGGGTTTTTCCGCCTGACTTGGAAACCAGAACGAGGCAAAATGTCATCATCCTGCTGTCAGATTGTTGTGGGGTTTGGATTCCATATAAGGAGCCGCGCGTTGCCGCCATTTTCACTCCAGCATTGGAGAGTGTAGCAAAAGGACATGTCTCCGTCCTCAGTGTCTGTGCGGGAGGGAAGTGGGTGGTGATTCCAGTGCTGTCTTGTGCTGCTCAGTCCAGTGTAGTGTCCTATGCTGCATCAGTCCAGTCAAAGTGGTGGTGTCCTCTGCTGCCATATGTGCAGTGTAGCTACATAAGTCCAGTGCAGTGGTGCTGTGTTGTCCTGCATCAGTACAGTGGTAGTGTCTTGTGCTGCATTAGTCCAGTCACAATGGTGGTGTCTTCAGCTGCCATATGTCCAGTGCTGCTGTATAAGTCCAGTTCAGTGGTGCTGTGTTGTCCTGCATCAGTACAGTGGTAGTGTCTTGTGCTGCATCAGTCCAGTCAAAGTGGTGGTGTCCTCTGCTGCCATATGTCCAGTGCTGCTGTATAAGTCCAGTCCAGTGGTGCTGTATTGTGCTGCATCAGTCCATTGGTGGTGCTGCCTCAGTCCAGTCAGATTGGTGATGTCCTCTGCAGCCATATGTCCAGTGCTGCTGTATAAGTCCAGTCCATTGCAGTGGTTCTGTGTTGTCCTGCATCAGTCTAGTGGTGGTGTCCCTATGCTGCTGTATAATTCCAGTGCTGCTGTATAAGTCCAGTCCATTGCAGTGGTTCTGTGTTGTCCTGCATCAGTCCAGAGGTGGTGTCCCTGTGCTGCTGTATAAGTCCAGTGGTACTACCGGATATAAGTCCAGTAGTACTGCCATATCTGTCCAGTGGTACTGCCGTATATGTCCAGTGATACTGCTGTATTTGTCCAGTGATACTGCCATATAAGTCCAGTGATACTGCCATATAAATCAAGTGGTACTGTCGTTTAAATCCAGTTGAGTGATACTGCCGTATAAGTTCGGTGATACTGCCGTATATGTCCAGTGGTAATGCCATATTAATCCAGTGGTAGTGGCATTTAAATCAAGTCCACTGATTCTGCCATATATGTCCAATGGTACTGTCGTATAAATCCAGTGATACTGCCGTATATATCCAGTGGTACTGCCATATAAATCCAGGGGTACTGGCGTATAAATCTAGTCCAGTGATACTGACGTATATGTCCAGTGATCCTGTCATATATGTCCAGTGGTACTGCCGTATAAATCCAGTGGTACTGGCATATAAATCGAGTCCAGTGATACTGCCGTATATGTCCAGTGATCCTGCAGTATATGTCCAATGGTACTGCCATATAAATCCAGTGATACTGCCGTATATGTCCAGTGGTACTGCCATATAAATCCAGTGGTACTAGTGTATAAATCCAGTCCAGTGATACTGCCATATAAGTCCAGTGATACTACCATATATGTCCAGTGGTACTGCCGTATAAATCCAGTGGTACTGGCGTAAAAATCCAGTCCAGTGATACTGCTGTATATGTCTAGTGATACTGCCATATATTTCCAATGGTACTACTGCATAAATACAGTGATACTGCTGTATATGTCCAGTGGTACTGCAATATAATTCCAGTGATACTGCCATATATGTCCAGTGATACTGCCGTATAAATCCAGTGGTACTGGCGCATAAATCCAGTCCAGTGATACTGCCGTATAAGTCCAGTGATACTGCCATATATATGTCCAATGGTACTGCCATGTAAATCCAGTGATACTGCCGAAAATGTGTAGAAGAATGGATATACCCGAAGGTACTTGGGCGCTTAGGGTGTGAGATGCTTCGCCGAGCTGCAGTCACAAAAAAAAGGAGAGTCACTCCTGTTGTATTGCAAAAATGGGGGAAAGGGTTGGTGTGACTGCGCTGGATATGATGAAAACAACACTAATAGTAAAATATAACAAATTTATTCCTAAAATTGTACATTAAATAAATAATATCAATAAAATATGCACATTAATAAACTAATATATAATGCAAGTGTATAGATAGATTAACATCCTAAGGGACCACCCAGTTCACCAGGTTGGGAATATTGACTTTATGGAGATGTATGACGTGACCGTTCCAGATGTATTTCCCCTATATTATAGTCCAGCTTAAACAATAGTCTCAGAATTTAGGCAGGGTCCAAATTAATGGACTAGTTACCATTAGAGGGTATAGTGCTCCGGAATTTGTAGTGGAGAGCTCCTCATGCGTTACGGTTATATGCTGTCCTTTGTATGGTAGTTGCCGTTTAGGATCTGAGAGTTGATTAGATCGTCTGGACAAACTTGGGGAATGGTTCGGTCCTCCTTGAAGTCACTTCCTGGTTGGGGTCCCTGGATCACCTGACGCGTTTCGCTGCAACCAACTGGCAGCTTTCTCAAAGGCCGAAAATGCCAGTGGTACTGCCGTATAAATCCAGTGGTGCTGCCATATAATTTCAGTGGTGCTGTCCTGTGCTGTTTATTATTTACTCCAAATAAAGGGGTTATTAATATTTAATCCAAATAATTTTTACAGGGTTTGCCCTATGTGGTGTAAAGGTATGCTCTCCTTTGCTGCAGTTTGTTATATAACTCCAGAAAAATAATGGAGAACCAAAATTTGGAGGATAAAATAGGGAAAGATCAAGAACCACTTCCTCCTACTGCTGCTGCTGCCACTGCTGTTGTTGCTGCTGGGAGACATACAGTCAAACAGTCCTTTGTGAGGAAGATAAAATATGACAGCAGTCATCCTGTTGCAAAGTGGATAACTGAGGCCTTGACAGCTATATTGGTGTTAGACGTGCTTCCGGTATCCGCCATTAGTTCAGTGGGACTGCATTGCCAACCCTAGATGGGCCAGGTGTTTGTGCCGCACACTTATGTCGCTTAGCTAAGCCATACAGCTACCTCATTGCACCTCTTTTACTTCTTTGCATGATGTGCTGTTTGGGGACAAACTTTTTTAAGTGCCATCCTGTCTGCCACTGCAGTACCAACCCTAGATGGGCCAGGTGTTTGTGCCGCACACTTGTGTTGCTTAGCTTAGTCATACAGATACCTCATTGCACATCTTTTGGCCTAAAAACAATATTGTGAGGTGTGAGGTATTCAGAATAGAATGGAAATGAGTGGAAATTAATGTTATTGAGGTTAATAATACCATAGGATAAAAATGACCCCCCAAAATCTGTGATTTTAGTGGTTTTTATGTGTTTTTTCACAAAAATCATTTAGGTCCAAAACCAAAACACGAAAGGGTGGTTTGGGCAAAACCAATCCAGATCCAGAACACGAGCATGGAACCAAAATCAAAACCAAAACACAAAACACGAAAAGTGCCCGCCGCACATCTCTAGTTATAATAAAAAATTTCATAAGCTTGGTATACTAAAATGCTGCTGGGCCATGCAAAAAGCATGGGGAAATATTACATCATACTATCACTGGATAAACAATATATAGACCACACCCAGTTCTAGTGGCAAGCTTTGAAATAAAATTTTGTTCTGTAATTCCTTGTCAGTGTTTTGACGATGGCTGACTACCATTTTCTATGATTAGATTCCATTTGGTGGCAGTCTGGTTCTGTGGATGTTGCTGTAAACTGACTACAATTTCTAAAGATGTGGACATGTACTGGAATTCCCTATCAATATTGAATTGACTATTTAGGAATATATTTTGTAGCTGAATCCTTCATTATTCAATATAGCAACTGTAAACAAATTTTAAAAAATTGCATAGTATTTTACATATTAGGTATTCCATTCCATATAACTTTTAATGTGGTATTCATAGGTGTGCGCAGGGGGAGTGCCTGGTGCGCACAGGCACCCCCTAATGTCTGGCACCCTGATCTCACATGCCTGATGCAGCGATTGCCGAGCAGGCTGATTACTGTCCCCTCTGCGCTGTACCCTGCAGGACTGCATTACTGACCGGACACCTGGGTTAATCAAGGGTGACACTGCCACCAGCTTTCAAATTCCCAGCTCCACCTCCATGTACAAAAACAGTGTGATGTGATGTGATTACGTCATGCTGCTCGCACGCCCATCCGTCACATGCCCCCCTCTCTCCTTCTATGCTATGCCAACGCCAGCCACTGATGAGGAGCAGCATGCAGCCAGCGTTCCTCTTAGGAAGACAAATTCAATACTGGCAGACGGCCGGCAGCAGCATTGACAGGTCACTTGTTTTTCCAGCAGCAGCAGTAACTAGTCTGTGACTGTCAGTGACAGTGAGTGACTGACTTGTAAGTAAGCTGCTGCAGCTTGCAGGGGAAAGAGAGGGGGAGCCAGACCAGGCTGAGGAGGAGCAGTGTAATTGCATGAGTGCCATCAGGGGTGCTTGTTTGGTGCACACCACAACATCTGACAATGTATCTGCTTTATTAGGATTGGTACAAAGGTGGATATTTTATATGCGTTGACCATCAATAGATGGTGCTAGACACGCCCAAAAGGCGGTGCTAGACACACCCCTCCCACGGTGTACCCCCTAATAAAATGTGCTGCGCACGCCAGTGGTGGTATTTGTCATGATCCGGAGTATTAGAGCCATCTATTTACCTTTGCTGTGTCTCTCCAGGCTATTGCTGCAGTCCGCTTTTACTGTACCTTCATGCTTCTCGTGGGTAGCACTGGGATCTATAAGCGGGCACAGCTCCCAGCGGACGCTGAGGTCCATTCACACTGTTACTGCTCAGTGTTCCCTTCAGGGTCAAGCTGTCTGTGAGCATTGCAGCACTCCACTCTCCCTCAATTTCTCCACTGTTCAGGCCTGCTTCCTCCACGCCAGAGTTCCCTCCAAAACTCGGACATGGGTGCAGGCATGATGGAGGAAGTCACATGATTATTCTCAGCCATTTAAGTTGCTATTCTCAATCTGCTGTTCACAGCAGCCAATCAAATGATACTTATAAAGGGAGCACCCTGACAACTTCCAATTCACCAGTACAATGTCACTTCTCCAGTGATGCAGCTTTGTGCTGAGCTCCCTGATACCAAGGTGTCAGTACGGTTCCAGTCCATTTATCCAGTTCTAGTCTGGTTATCTGCTGTCTCTATTTCACCATTGCTTTCCAGATCCAATCTAGTTTTACACAGAGTCTTTCTACTAAAGTCACCTATCTGGTTCCAGTCCGGTCACTAACCTAATTCCAGCCCAGTCACCTCTCTGGTTGCTGTCTAATAAAGGTATTCCTTACTCTGTCATGCCTTGGGCCAACCACTGCTAGAGCACAAATTATTAATCTAATGTCCACTAACCTACACTCCCTTCTGTACACATGAGTAGGAGTTAGATTAAGCCTCCATGCTTCCTGCACACTCACATCATGGCTACATCTGTGCCCCAGTGCATAGACATGCACACGCCCCATTTGCATGATTGGGAGCACTCCATATGCTGCCTCAGCGCATCTAGGTGCTGAGTCTCCTAGCCGCGACAAGTGCACTCCTGCAATGTAGCAACGCTAGGTGAGCGTGGCTACATCTGTAATAAAAATGTATTTAGGCAAGTCCTTTTGGGACTGACATATGGTCAGTTGGGTCTAAGAACTTTTTGGACCTGCTATATTTTAGAAGGGTCTTAAACAAATCCACATTGCTGTCTGTTTATCTAATGTCTGCTATTTTATCCTTTAACCCAGCCAGGTCACTATTTTATTGTTATTCTAAAGCATGCTATTCACGTGGACCTGTTTCTCTCCTCATAGATGCAAGTAGTGAGTTCTGTCATACAGCACATGCACACAAGTGAATTTATGCATTTTTGTGTAAGCATAAAAAATCTAATCTGAATCCCCTGCCATATCTAGCTTTGCATAAATGGACATAAACCGTGTGGTAACCAGAAGGCAACATGTAAAAGATCTGTTTTATGGGAGTGCCTGAGTGTTCATAGAAGGGAAGCCTGTTTTTTATGGATCTCTTGCACCTGGCTTGGGGATTGAGCATATTATTGATAATGGCTGTGGCATTTGGCGTAAAATCAGTAGATGGCTCAGATTCCTGATTGAAGACGCATGGATTTTCTCATTAGCTCTACGAAATCACACTTTAGCATAAGGTACAGTAGTAAGGGTTCTATTTGTTAAGTCTTGGAGAGAGATAATGCGGAGAGAGATAAAGTACCAGACACTCAGCTCCTACCTGTCATTTTTTAAACACAGCCTGTACCATGGTAGTTAGGAGCTAATTGGCTGGTACTTTGTCTCTCTTCACTTTATCTCTCTCCAAGGCTTAGTAAATACAATTTATAATCTGTTTTCCATGGCTTTATGCAAATACAGCCATTTTGTGTCTGGCTCAGTATCAGGATCATTGTGTTCGCTGTCAGAGGTGTGGACCCCATGTGTTACAATCTCATTTGCTTTACATCATTGATCTTTTTCAATCTGATTGATATTTCAGGGCCAACATTTTGTCTATTTAATTTTCTCTGGGAGTTGAGAACAAGGGAGAGCCCATATTTAGGAATGTTGTATACCAGGTTAACAATCATAAAATCCACATTCAGCATGTAAACACGAGAATGTAAACATAGTCTGAATGTTGACTTTGCGAACATCAATAATATTTAAAAGTAAACAATTGTCATGCCGACAATTAGTTTTTTTGACACTGACATAATGTTGATGTTTATGTGAATGTTGGCAATGCCATAGAACCCTATCCACAGGATAACTCTGACTCACTCAAACCACAGCCTAGCCTTAACCATAAACACAGCCTAACACTAATAATGATATGTTCAAATGTAGACATGCATACTGTTGACATTTTGAACAAGTTGACCTTGTGAACATGTGAACATTTTGTCAATGTTGACATGTTGCATGTTATATCAGCTACGGTCTCTTGTCTATTCCGCTATCACACCCTGTTGAGCTCACACCTATTAAGGTGAGGGTGTTCTGACCTTTTCAACTGTTGAAACCGACAAAATTCCTTGGCTGTATTTTTTATAATGTTCATGTGAACTTGTAAAGTTTTACTATGTACTTTTTAATAAAAATGTTTGGTATCAAGTCTAATTAGGCCTTTTGGCCATTTTCTCGGGTGTATATTTGGTGTGAGGGTATACTTACAGGTAACATTGTGTGTAAAACCCCACACTTTGAAGGATCATTCATTTGAACTTACATGAAAATCAGAAAAACCTGAATTCAAGTATACTATAAGGCAATACACTGAGCGCTTTTGGTTTTTGTCTGTGTTAATTGTCTTTGGGGGCCCACTAACAGGGGCCCTCTCCAAACTGCAGCTGGTGGTCTGTGCGCAAGTTTAAGACATTCCCTGTACTTGTATGTTGCATGTTGTGTCGACATTATAAATAAACTTGTTAGCAGTCAGAACCATTTAATGTTAGTGTTGAAATGTAAAATGTTAACATTATGAATGTCCGTAATCTATATAATAATTCAAGAAGGCTGTCCACCTGTTCCGTCTCTTCAATGCATACTCAGAGGAAGCCTGAGTGCGCTCCCCAGTGGCTCCCACGTTTAGGATGGCAGGACCACCTTCTGCAGACTTGTTTCTGGGAATGGGTAAGTATAAGAGTAGGAGGGAGTCGACATAAAGTGACCGGGTAATGGGGAAGGGGGGGTTGGGCAAAAGCTGTGAGGGGCAGAGATAGAGCCACGGGGAGGGGTGGGCATAAGGAGGAAGTTGCGATGGAGAGGATGGAAGGTGGCTTGTGATGGAGCTACGACAGAGAATAAAATAAAAAGACATGGTGGAAACTGAGGTGAACTGGATCCATAATACTAATATATATATATATATATATATATATATATATGACAAACAAAAAAATATACCCTTCCTGCGCTGAGTTTCAGCAGCACTACTGAAAGATCCCCTGTCAGTAGGATCTTAAAAATAGAAACAGAAAACAAATAAATACAGAGTGTGCCAGTGTTATAACTGGTTGAGAATTGGTCAGTTCCAGATTCAAGGGCAGGACTCCTCTTGAGTTCTTTTTCCCCTTAGGGAATTTCTGATTGGGGCCTGTATAGAAACCCTTTCACCAAAGAAATCACCCGACAAAAAATTCACTGTTTAGTTACAAGAATTTTTTATATAAAATATTCTTTAATCCATAATCATAAAATTAACATGATAAAATGACAGAACAATTATTTGAACACACACTGAAATGCTTTAGATGTTACAGACTATTCCTCCTCACCTTAGCGGTGTGAGCTCTTGGATGAATAATCAAGGCAGAGCGATAGTGTACAATAATTGATAAACCCTACGCGTTTCGTCCACTTGGACTTCTTCAGGGGTAAAATGTGTCTGGGTGAAAAAGACCACCCAATAGAATTAATTATACATATATTCATTTATAACATTATTTTGCATCCATATTAATGAATTCAGGAAGTGATGTAATGTCCTGGGGCTACTTTGAGGAATCTAAAATATAAAACATATTTTGATTTGTTTAACACTTTTTTGTTTACAACATAATTCCATATGTGTTCTTTCATAGTTTATATGTCTTCAGTATTATGAATCTACAATATAGAAAATAATAAAAATAAATAAAACCATTGCATGAGAAGGTGTGTCCAAACTTTTGACTGGTACTGTATATGTATTTAAAAAAATCTTGTTAAAAAGCAACATGTTATGTGCATTGCCTCATCACAGATGTAACAAATAAGTCCAGATTTTGAGAACCAGAAGGAATATTTTTAACAATATATATAATCCTTTTACTTGTTGTTTGTGAAAAGCAAATATGCAGCTGTTTACAAACACTGGCTCCAAGCCACTGAGAATGTGTCTTTATACGTGAAGCACTAAGTAGAAATGTCAAGTGGCAAGACAAATGAAATAGCATTAAAGTAAGAAAAAGAGTCAGAAAGACTAAAACATCATTTAAAAGGATTCTGTTTTCACTTTCTATATAAAACATTGCCAATCTGCACAGACAATCATCTATGGAAAAGACACAATATTGGCAGCACTCTGACTATATAACTCAGGATTTAGTATGACATTACAGTTTTTCCTTTTTATCATACTTGTTATATGAGCAGGCTCAGGTGTCAGAACAGTGCTAGATATTTCATTATACATTAAGGGAAAACTATAGATTTAATGTTTGCATATCCTGACAGAACTAAGGACCTGATTCAGGTTTGTGCATGTTGGTTACTCCCAGCGCTGTACTTTAAACAAAGGACAATTATACACAGAAAAGAGTAAAATTTATAAATGTTTATTTTCTGTTACAAAAAGATATATATGTGTATATATGACTGTAATATACAAATAACCGTAAGCAATAGGTAAAGAATAATGAGTGATTATGTATGGTACGTACAAAGAATAAAAAATAAAGAGTTGTAGAATATATACTCTCAGTACAGATTACATATGGTTATATTAAAAAAGAAGGTTTTGAAAGGTATACATTCCTAATACCGGTATACAAACACAGTACAATTAGACAAAATAGACAACATATAAATAGAGAAAAGATAAAGATTGGAGGAAAATGTTAAAAATGTAAAAAAAATATGTAAAAAAATATTATATAAGACAGGTACAGTAGAAACGCAAGTGCTGTTTACTCTACTGACTGGTGCAGAGAAAATGCCTGATAGTTTTGTCTCTGTATCGTAGTGAAAAAGAAAGTCCTATTTGTTAAATGTATCAGATACTGGATACAAAGTCTCTCCGTTTGATTGTAAGGAAAAGTTCTCTTTGTCAAAAGTATCAGATTCTAGATACAAAGTTTCTGCAGCCTGGGGACTGCCAGAGGAAGAAAAAGAAAAGGGGAAGAAGAACCCACCTATTATGAGTAGAAACAAGGATACATAGGAAGACAACTATCAAGATCAGAGAAATGGAATTACTAACCTATGGAACAATGGAAACAACATAGATATATAGAGAGATTATACTATAGTCCATCAAGGAGATATTCTAGAGATCGATACTATAGAAACAAGAAAGATGATAGAGAGAGAAGAACAAGAAAACTTCAGAAAAGACAGTATGAACACTCTAATGCATAATAGAGAACGTGGGAATCCGAAATTACATTATCCATCAGCTGCAACACTTACATGCAGCTTTCAGAATGGCAAGGAAGGCCAACAGGCAAGTCAAAACACATCAGCCAGGAAACTCTGGAAAGGCTAAACAATAGAACTTTTAGAACGATGAGAGAAAAAAAGGAAGATGGGAATTACACAGAAGAGGAACAGGATGAAACAGAACTATTCCTGGATGCTTTTTTAGAACTGGCCAAAAATCAATCCCTCAAAAGCTCGGGAACCATCCCAAAAAAACACACAAATTTCGAGGAAGAAAAAAGGAGGACACGGAGAAGAAAAAAATGCTCAACCACTACAAATGGAGAAAACGTGGAAAACGACAAGGAATTAAGAACAGGCAAAAAGAAAAAAAACAAAGAAAACATCCAAGAAACCCCAGAGAAGGGGGATACTCAACTTAAGCAACTATGTCCTGAATACCACAGAAAATGAAGTTTTGAAGAAAGGATTAAAATTTGCCCCTAAGAACTGCCTTAATAAATTTGATACATTCATCGACCTCCACAAATTTATAAGGAAGATTACCCTAAAGAAGTTTTTCAATAGGATGAAAAAATCAAAGGAGAAGGATGATGAAGAGGGAGTAGAGAACACCTTCACTCATACAAACTTAAAAGAAAAATCAATCTTCTACCCACAATACTTGAAAGGGCATCTCGTAGACACATTCCAAAAATTAGTGGAGGCAGACATAAGAACAATTCCATATGCCTTGGAACCAAAACATAATTATAACTTTTCCAGAGAAGAACATGAAGCTATCATTAATCTGAAAGAAAATAACAATACAGTCATCAAGCCAGCAGATAAAGGGGGGAGTACCGTAATTATGGATCGAGATATGTACAATAGAGAAGTATTGAGACTCCTGGGAGACATCGATACATACAGACCACTGAAAGCAGATCCAACCACAGATTTCAATAAAGCACTCTTTGATATGTTTGAACAAGCAAAGGAAAATGAAATTCTAACTAAAGAAGAATTACAGTTCTTGAAACAAAAACATCCAAAAATTCCGGTCTTTTATCATCTACCGAAGGTCCTCAAAGATCAATCCAACCCACCTGGAAAGCCAATCGTGGCTGGAATCGACTCTATGACATCAAACCTTTCCTGTTACATAGACCACTTCCTGAAACCAATAGTGATACGACAAAAAAGCTACCTCAAGGACACAACACAAGTTTTAAGCCTCTTAAATGGTTTAACATGGAAGGACACCTACATACTGGTGACGTGTGATCTAACCTCACTATATACCTGCATAAGGCACGAAGATGGCTGTAACAATGTTTAGAAAATCCTATTGGAGGACTCTGTCCTGAAGGAACAACAGATCTCCTTCATTGTAGATAGAATTAAGTTTATCTTGACACACAATTATTTCTGGTTCGGTTACAAATTCTTCATTCAAACACAGGGAACAGCAATGGGAACGAATTTCGCACCATCATACGCCAACCTGTTCCTAGCTCAGTGTGAAAAGGACAACATATGGGCAAACAATGAGAACCTACCGAATCTAATAATCTGTGCCAGATACATTGACAATGTGTTCATAATATGGGATGGACAAGAGAAGGAACTGTTATATTTTCTAGAGAAGATCAATCAGAACACAATCAATTTGAAATTCACACAGGAAATAAGCCGGATGAGTGTAAACTTCCTGGATCTCACAATTTTCATTCAAGACAATACCATTGCAACAAAAACTTAAATCAAACCCGTTGACTGTAATAACTATCTTGATGTGAAAAGCAATCATCATCCCCAATGGTTATCCAACATCCCAAAAGGTCAAATGAGGAGAATCAAAAGGAATTGTTCCAGGAAAGAAGACTGCGAAATTCAGACCACTCAATTGATGAACAACTTCAAGAAGAAAAATTATAAAACAAAAAAATTGGAAAAAGACAAGAAAGAAATAGAAACTTTAAATATAATGGATTTATTACAATACAACACTACCAGCAAGAAGGAAATAGACACAGATCTACTATTCATCACTGACATTTCGGGACAAAGAAGATCCCTGGAATCAAGTATAAAAAACATTGGCACATCCTAATGACCGATGATGAACTTAAGACTGTGTTACCATCACAACCAAAAATCATATATAGATGGGCACTAACGATTCAAAAGAGCTTATTACGAAGCCATCTTGAGGTGGAGAATGAGAAGAGGATTGGCACACTCGGAAGGACAGACTTGGGCTTCTACAAATGCAATAACTGCCAAGCATGTAGGAAGACTAAAAATAAAACTACCAAACCAACCAGGAGTGTTATATCTAAAACCACAAATAAGGAATTTAGGATAAAAGAAAAAAATACATGTAATTCAATAGGAGTTATTTATCTCCTCACTTGTCCGTGCGGCCTACAGTATATAGGGAAGACCATTCGGAAACTCAGCATAAAAATAAATGAACATCTGCTCAATATAAAGAACAAAATAGACAACCATAGTGTTCCAAGACACTTCAACCTCATGCACGGAAGCGATCCATCAATAATTGAATTTGTAGGTCTCAAACATATCAAAAAACAGTGGAGAGGAGGGGATTGGGACTCAAACCTCCTGAGGGAAGAAATGAGGTTCATTTTTGAATTAGGTACCCTCACTCCAAAAGGACTGAATGTAGATTTAGAGTTGCACCCTTTTCTTAAGAAATAACCACACTGAATGAGAAGAAGAGCCCTCACACCACTATATGGACATTCACCATTACATGAACATTTACCATTCCATATCTATAATCTGTTCAAGATACGAGCAAAAGCAACTATCTAACTAGTAATCTTACAGTGGACCCTCATTACACCTTAGAGTCTCATTCCGATAGTAATTTGCCCCACCATATATATGTATACATATTATCAACACTTTCTGAAACATAAAACATTGTACTTAATCATTCTAACTCAATCTATTTTTCTTATTATCCTTCTCCACCTCGACCCTCATTTGTAATCATATATAATCATTTATTATCATTTATAACTGTTTTTTGAAGTCTCCAAAATAATATCTACCCTATCCATGTTGGAATAATACTTATGTAAACTGCCCCACAGTTGGTGGCTCCCTATACGGCATGAGTTAATACATGTGTATTGACCTTTGTGTTCACATATATATGTATGTTAATACGCGTGCACGTACGTTAATGGGTTTGCGTATTGTGCATATGCCCATATAGATGTAGGGATTGATAGCTATCCTTGTACGCAACTATCTTTGAACACACCTGGGATGTATCCTATATCTACATAAAGGTTATGAGAACAGAATTCATTTTTCGATTGCCACATGAAGTGACGCATTATTACATATAGACGTGTGGTTACTATCCACATGGGTGTATAATACAGATTGTTTATTGAGTTATTTAATATCAGTTTTTCATTTTCATTTTTATTAACATGGAACACAATCATTCTAGGTAAAAAGGACAAGTTCTACCATGACACATAGTTATATTATGACATGTAGACTTGCCCCGTAATATGGTGCATATAGGAAGTCTTTCAAGGATATCATAGATACAGCGCACAGTAAAGGCGGAAGTGACGCTGAAACTTGGACTGCAAGTAAGGGCACAGGATGGGAATAAGAAGACGGGGAAATGAACGATCTGGCATCCTGACGAAGCCTGTTGTGTACAGGCGAAACGTGTAGATTGCCGAGCCACGGATTGGGGCACACGCTTCTAAAAGCTGACCACCATTGCTTAGTTCATCTGTCTGCCAGCAGACACCCGCTTTCAACCTCCTTTATCTGCTACTACTGCCTTACACTGCCACATCCCCTGGCTGCAGAAACTTTGTATCTAGAATCTGATACATTTGACAAAGAGAACTTTTCCTTACAATAAAATGGAGAGACTTTGTACGCAGTATCTGATACATATAACAAATAGGACTTTCTTTTTCACTACGAAACGGAGACAAAACTATCAGGCATTTTCTCTGCACCAGTCAGTAGAGTAAACCGCACTTGCGTTTCTACTGTACCTGTCTTATATAATAATTTTTTACATAATTTTTTACATTTTTAACATTTTCCTCCAATCTTTATCTTTTCTTTATTTATATGTTGTCTATTTTGTCTTATTGTACTGTGTTTGTATACCGGTAGTAGGAATGTATACCTTTCAAAACCTTCTTTTTTAATATAACCATATATAATTTGTACTGAGAGTATATATTCTACAACTCTTTACTCTTTATTCTTTGTACGTACCATACATAATCACTCATTATTCTTTACCTATTCCTTACGGTTATTTGTATATTACAGTCATATATACACATATATATATTTTTGTACCAGAAAATAAAAATGTATAAATTTTACTCTTTTCTGTGTATAATTGTCCATTGTTTAAAGTACAGCGCTGGGAGTAACCAACATACACATACTCTAATAGGGCTAGTGGAATCCCTCATCCTCCATAGCTGCTTCTTTAAACATAAGGTGTTAGCGCAGCCCTCGCAATATCTTTAATACTGATTCAGGTTTGTTAGCAAAGTTAAAAAGTACACTTCAAGGCAAAATCATGCAGCAACTGCAGGTGGGCTGATGTAACATGTGCAGAGACAGTTAGATTTGGTTGGGAAGTGTTCAAGCTGGATTCTAAATGCAGTGTAAAAATAAATCTGTCTAGTATTTGTGGGCTACATGCAAAAGCAGCCAGTATATATATAACGCACCAAAATCTAACTCTCTCTACACTAGAGATGAGCAGGTCCGGTTCTCAGAGAGAGTGAAAATGAATGTTATTGAGGTTAATAATACTGAAGGAACAAAATCAGGCCCAAATTATGTGATTTTAGATGTAGTTATGTTTAAAAAAAAATACAGATCCAAAACTCAAAAGGGAGGTTTTTGCAAAATAAATACAGATCCAAAACATGGAGATACATATCTTAAACAAGAACCAAAACCAGAGAATTTGGCTGGCGCACATCCCTACTCTGCACCTGTTACATCTTCCCCACCTGCAGTGCAACATGGTTTTGCCCAGTTGTGTGCTTCTTTGCTTTGCTAACAAATCTGAATCAGGTTCTAAAGATATACAAATCAGAAAAATTCATTATGCTTACCCCAGTAAATTATTATCTTCTTGTTCTTCATTCTGAGCCTGCTCTGGACAAAAACATATGCAAGTACTGTACAAGCCATAAAGATTTGGACTGAGTAGGTAGAAGCGGGATGCAAGTGGCACCATAAAAGAAGAAGACATCAATCAGCTGTAATTACCATAACTTACTGAAATATGATTTTGGTGAATCATGAAAATGAACGTGGGCTACTGCATACCTCCCAACTTCTCTGTTTGTGAAGGAGGGACATCTTTGTGTGCGCAATCCCAGAATTAGGGGGCATGGCCTACAGTTAGCGGTGTGGTCTTGTGGCTAGTGGAAGTGGCCTCATGACTAGGAGGCGTGGCCTCATGCAAGTGCTGCAATTGCAATCCATGCCCCCATTTTCATCACTGTGAGGGCATGAACAGTGCTCAGTGAGCTGCTGGCCATGCCTCCTGTCCCTCTCTTCTGGGAAATAGATGCTGTGTGCATGCCCACATCAACTATTCACCGCTGCTCTGCTCAGAGCAGCGAGTGACAGGGAAGATCTCCCAACTGTCTCCCATAGCAGGACACTGCGACCCGAGGGAGGGATAGCAGGACAGACCATAAACAAAGGGACAGTCCTGCCAAAATTGTGACAGTTTGGAGGTATGCTACTGCACATTAATATTCAATACAGCAGCAAAACAGGGCAAAATGTCTCTATAGAGGTGGACAAAGGGAAAGGACTGCTGCAGCTCTGCTACTTAATGTTACTGTGGAAGGCAGTACTTTAAGATATACATAAGTATCACCATCTGGAGATCAGCATCAGTTTTCTCTCACTTTGATCAAATCTAAAGTGACCAAAGCTTGTTTTCCGGTACAAAGAGGTTTTTTTTCTAAAGTAAAACAGTCAAATTCCATGATTCATTACAGGTGTTTTGTAACAACCCAATCATCAGATTCATTTTGGCCTAATGAGGCATAAGGTACAGCCATATGAGCTACAGTCACAAGAGGTTGTGTAGCCAGATGGCAACTGAGTTTCTGAACAAATCTTAAGCTAACTGCAGAGTTTACACAACTTCTTAAATAACAAAAAAAAAACTATCTACAGTGAGTCAGTATTATTAGCATGCTGTGTTGTATCAGAATGTACTAAGCCAGTGGTTCCCAAACTTTTTTGAATCACGATGCCCTAGAGTATCAGAATTTTTTTCACAGCACCCTTAGGCCAAAGTGTCTTATCGAGAAATTTTTAAAGAAATATTAAATTAAGTAAATTGTGTTTATATGCCATCCTTAGGTTCAGTTGTGTGCTGATGGACAATATTTGCTTCTGTTTGTCCACATGTTTTATGACTGACAGCCACCAGCACTGGTCTTGCCTATTACATTGACCACAAATAATTTGAATTGGTCCTGGACCACCAATCCAAGGCACTCCTGCAAGTATCCCGAGGCACCCCAGGGTGCCACGGCACACAGTTTGAGAACCACTGTACTAAGCAAAAAGATTAATAGACAAGATGAAAAATACAGCAAATGGTGAGGGCAAAACATTTAAAAAGTTAAAGTCTAAACTGTTTAATATTAGAGTATATATTAAGCCAAGGAACATCCTGTACCTAAACTAAATTTAATTAAAAATGGCTGTTCAAATGGCTCCAGCTTTTTCTAAGTGATTATTCAGGAAAGAATAATCAAGTAAATACAGGCAATAACAAAAGGATTAAAAAGGCAATCATATTATTATATTAGCATAAGACTACAAATAAATAATGGTAATGTTGGTGATATCAATAAATTAAAACAGTTAAAGAGAACATAAATGGACATAAGTTCCTTAGTTTCAATATTCATTATAACTAAGATTAGAAATAAACATGAGTGGTAATTTTCTTGAAAGCCTACTATAATTTGAATTAGAGATGAGCAATATGTGTTAACAAATTTCTAGAGCTTACAAAATGTTAAAGTTTCATAGTTACTGAATCACTTTTTAAAAGTTGCACAGAAAAAGATTTCCAAATTTGGAATAAAGTTGCTTTTTAAACAGCAATTTGTGACCAAGGTTGCCTTTTAAAATGTCAAATCTTAGAACAAAGATGCATGCCAAAAAGATTTATCTTCTTACAGATTTAAACTGATGGTTTTGTTGTTTAAACCATTAATAAACAGTTTATTTGATTAAAATACAAAATTATTAACATACAGTATTAACAACAACTGTTACGTTATTAGCACATGCCTTACAGGATTTATTTGGTAGTAACAGCCAACAATAATATAATGCTTTTTATTTTTGCCATAGCTATATAGTAATACATATATAATGAATAATAAGGCCAATAAAAAAAATACTATGAATAACTATGAGAAAAAATAAAAAAGGTCAAGGTAACAAAGGGTGAGAAATTGAATTAGTTAAACAGACATCACAATCTTGTTTTTAAATAGAGAAAAGAGAACACAACAGATCTATTCATGTAGATGTGTAGTTAGCTCACAAAGAACACATACAGTCTGAAACTCTAATCTCAGGTATACCAAGGGAGTCCAGCACAATTTGTATAAAATACACATCTAAAATCAGAAAGCATCAAATACTGTAGTATTGAGTTTCTTCTGGTATATAGAATTAGTAAGGCAAATGATTTGATAACTACCTGGAATTCCATGTGAAAGTATCCACATTTTCTCAATGTATACAGTAAGTACCTCCATAATCTATTTTCTCCAGTATGTGAAAGCAAACAGCAATAAGTGACACAAAATAATGTTTTTCTAAACATCGGATTAGCAGTTTAGCTGCAAATAAATGACTGAATACAGGGAAATATGCTTTTCTTCGCTTTTGGAGATATATGTGGAGCCAAGGACACAATGGCTCTATGCCAAGCCTTGTGCATCCAGAATTTCAGAATAGGAGGCTGATACATTTAGCTGTTATAGGTGGGATCAGTGTCGGGCTGGGGTATGAAGGGCCCACTGGGGTAATGCAGTGGTAGGGGCCCATGTTTAGGGGTGTAGCCAGTCTCCAGAGGAGGTGTGGCCAGCCATCACATTGGTTTGCCTATTAGAGAGTGCATGGGCTGAGCCCCATGATAAATAGATATAGTAAATACTGCTAGTGCATGCATGAGTGCTTTCACACGTTATATGGAGACAAATCTTGAATTTAGATATCAAATCCACAAAACTCGATTGCGATCTTGTCAAAATCAATTTATAGACAACATATTTTATACTAGGTTTATAGATGACAAAAGAGTTTGCCATATTCACAGATGATAAGAATTAGGAGAATTAACAATAATGATTTCACTGCGGCAATACAAATTGACAGTCTTATTGATAAATCCCTCCATAGGGATATTTTTTACATCACTTAATTAAAGCTAAAGAAAGGGCAAAGGCCCTGAGTAGACCCATATTACTACAGTAACAAGACACTAAGTTGAATGGTAATAGGATCAAGGCGGCACTTTCCAGCTCTTCATCGGATCAACCCGTGGCAAGACATTTCGTAACAGCACGTCATGTCCCCACAGATCTTAAACACATGGTCATAGATCATATTCCCAAATCGCTACATTGTGGAGACAGAGCTGGCCAATTGCTCTATTTGGAAGTGAAATGGATCTATAATTTGAACACCAGCCACCCCCATGGCCTAAACGAAGTGATGCCCTGGAGTGTGTTCGGCTGACCGTACCCTTATTGGGACTCAGACAGGTGGTCCCTTCAGGACCAGTTTATGGGCCCTCTGTTTAAATTCAATTTCCCTTAGTGTTTGTAGTTCTCTTGTTAGTACTCTATTAGCAGTAAATATAAACAGTTTTACTGCACGTGTTTATCATGTCCACATTTTACATACATTCATTATCAGAGCCCATCATTCCCGCAGTTATGCTTTCATAGTAAGATCCATTAGAGCACTTATCTAGTTACAGCTCTATGACAGAACCTCCCTACACCACAAGGACTGCATAACATTCCCCTTGTCCTCCTCTTTTGTCTCCTCTCCTTTTTTTACAGGTCCAGTTCAGTGGTATCGTATTGTATATCCTAACTACTATTACATAGCAGATTTTGTTGTTGTTTCTCAGTATATTATTTTATCGCACAGTTCACTGAGGTGTTCTTTTGCAGTATTGTTTCCTATGTTATATGTTTTATGTTATATTATAACAAGGAGCCTTCTTTCTTTCTTTCTAACTTTTTCTTGCAGAGGTGCATAGCGGAGAGCTCGGTGGATACATACTGTTGCCTAGGCGACTGGACGCACATGCCGCCGTTGCCGGAGCAACCTGTTTCCCCAGAAACACTGATGTCATCCTCCTGTACCAGCTCAGCACCACATCTTCCGTGTCTTTCGGCTGGTCTCACACACGGGTGGCGGGCTTCACTGCTATATAGGTAAGTGGTTTTCTCTATACACACATCTACTCACCATGACAAAGGGGCGTGTGGGTCCCTGAAAAGTTGGTGGCTGTTTGATGTTTCTTCAATACATTTAACAGTTTATTTTATAAAGACTCAGAGAGCAGCTGTATTTTCTACAATCTATATATATATATGTATATATATATATATATATATATATTAGTGATGAGCGGTTCGGTTCCTCGGGATCTGAACCCCCCCGATCTTCACCCATTTTACACGGTTCCGAGGCAGACTCGAATCTTTCCGCCTTGCTCGGTTAACCTGAGCGCGCCCGAACATCATCATCCCGCTGTAAGATTCTCGCAAGATTCGTATTCTATATAAGGAGCCGCGCATCGCCGCCATTTTCACTCATGCTTTGGAGATGATAGCGAGAGGACGTGGCTGCGTTCTCTCAGTTTCTGTGTTCAGTGTGCTGCAAATATCTGCTCAGTGTGCTGCAAATATCTGTGCTCAGTGTGCTGAAAATATCTACGTTCTCTGCCTGAAAAACGCTCCATATCTGTGCTGCATTGTAGTATATAGTAGGAGGACTGTGCAGAATGTTGCTGTGACCACCAGTATATATATAGCAGTACGGTACAGTAGTCCACTGCTCTACCTCTGTGTCATCAAGTATACTATGCATCCATACCTGTGCTGCATTTTAGTTGTGCGCAGTATATAGTAGGAGGGGACAGTGCAGAATGTTGCTGTGACCACCAGTATATATATATAGCAGTACGGTACAGTAGTCCACTGCTCTACATCTGTGTCGTCAAGTATACTATGCATCCATAACTGTGTTGCATTTAAGTTGTGCGCAGTATATAGTAGGAAGGGACAGTGCAGAATGTTGCTGTGACCACCAGTATATATATAGCAGTACGGTACAGTAGTCCACTGCTCTACCTGTGTCGTCAAGTATACTACAAAAGTTCAGTAAAATGACCCAAAAATCAAAAATAAAAGCATCTGATGAGAAGTGTAAACTTGCCAATATGTCATTTACGACATGGAGTGGCAAGGAACGGCTGAGGTCCTGGCCTATGTTCATGGCTAGTGGTTAAGATTCACATGAGGATGGATGCACTCATCCTCTCGCTAGAAAACTGCAGTGCCACTCCTAGATGGGCCAGGTGTTTGTGTCGGCCATTTGGGTTGCTTAGCTTAGCCACACAGCTACTTCATTGCACCTCTTTTTTTCTTTGCATCATGTGCTGTTTGGGGACTATTTTTTAAATCTGCCATCCTGTCTGACACTGCAGTGCCACTCCTAGATGGGTCAGGTGTTTGTGTCAGCCATTTGCTTCGCTTAGCTTAGTCACACAGCTACCTCATTGCACCTCTTTTTTTCTTTGCATCATGTGCTGTTTGGGGACTATTTTTTAAATCTGCCATCCTGTCTGAAACTGCAGTGCCACTCCTAGATGGGCCAGGTGTTTGTGTCTGCCACTTGGGTCGCTTAGCTTTGTCACACAGCTACCTCATTGCACCTCTTTTTTTCTTTGCATCATGTGCTGTTTGGGGACTATTTTTTTAAATCTGCCATCCTGTCTGACACTGCAGTGCCACTCCTAAATGGGCCAGGTGTTTGTGTCGGCCACTTGGGTCGCTTAGCTTAGTCACACAGCTACCTCATTGCACCTCTTTTTTTCTTTGCATCATGTGCTGTTTGGGGACTATTTTTTAAATCTGCCATCCTGTCTGACACTGCAGTGCCACTCCAAAATAGGCCAGGTGTTGGTGTCGGCCACTTGGGTCGCTTAGCTTAGTTACACAGCTACCTCATTGCACCTCTTTTTTTTCTTTGCATCGTGTGCTATTTGGGGACTATTTTTTAAATCTGCCATCCTGTCTTACACTGCAGTGCCACTCCTAGATGGGACATGTGTTTGTGTCGGTCACTTGGGTCGCTTAGCTTAGTCACACAGCTACCTCATTGCTCCTCTTTTTTTCTTTGCATCATGTGCTGTTTGGGGACTATTTTTAAAATCTGCCATCCTGTCTGAAACTGCAGTGCCACTCCTAGATTGGGCCAGGTGTTTGTGTCGGCCACTTGGGTCGCTTAGCGAGGTCACACAGCTACCTCATTGCACCTCTTTTTTTCTTTGCATCATGTGCTGTTTGGGGACTATTTTTTAAATCTGCCATCCTGTCTGACACCGCAGTGCCACTCCTAGATGGGCCAGGTGTTTGTGTCGGCCACTTGGGTCGCTTAGCTTAGCCATCCAGTGACCTCGGTGCAAATTTTAGGACTAAAAATAATATTGTGAGGTGTGAGGTGTTCAGAATAGACTGGAAATGAGTGGAAATTATGGTTATTGAGGTTAATAAAACTATGGGATCAAAATGACCCCCAAATTCTATGATTTAAGCTGTTTTTGAGGGGTTTTTGTAAAAAAAACACCCGGATCCAAAACACACCCGAATCCGACAAAAAATTTTCAGGGAGGTTTTGCCAAAACGCGTCCAAATCCAAAACACGGCCGTGGAACCGAATCCAAAACCAAAACACAAAACCCGAAAAATTTCCAGTGCACATCACTAATATATATATTACTTAATTATTTGGTTTTGTTACCATATATTTATATATTCATTTTAAAATGATTACATTCTTTCATTATCATTCAACAGTTATAACAATTTATTTCTCAGTGATGGGCAGATGGACATTGTAGTGGTTATCATTACTGCTTCACAGCACTGAGGTCATGGGTTCAGTTCCCACTATGGCCCTAACTGGAGTTTGTATATTCTCCCCGTGCTTGCGTGGGTTTCCTCCCACAATCTGAATATATACTGGTAGGTTAATTTGCTCCAAAGAAAATTAACCCTTGTATGAATATATGTGCGTGTACTGTACATGTGGTAGGGAATATAGATTATAAACTCCACTTGGGCATTCACTGATGTTAATGGCAAATTATTCTCTGTAAAACACTGCCGAAAATGTGTGCACTATATAAGTAACTGGTAGTAAGTAAATAATAATAAATAGACAATTTCATTACTTAATCTTTTTTCATACAAACATATTCAGTAACACTCATTTACCACCACCATTTCTTGCATACATTATAAATTAAAGCTTATTACTGTATGTAAGATTATATTCCAACATGCTCATTAAAATTTATTTAATTTCTTGTCTTTAGCAAACTTTTGCACTATTATTTATTCTAACATCTCTGCAATCTTTCCTACTCCACTTTTTCAGTTAATTACAGTACCTGTTTTACTAAATACTTAGGGGGTTATTCAGGATCTATAATCACAGAAGTGCTACTGCTAAATATCACATGATGAGAGCTGCTCAGCACAGGGCAAGGCCGCCCAGCATATGAAGCGCTGCCCTGCAATGCATTCACATTTCAAATGTGAACACATTGCATAAATCAACTACCATCCAGAATACCGGCTGGCATACTGCATACGCAACCATGTTTTCATCGCAGTAATGTCACTCGCCTCGAAAACATTCATGACACCCCTGTGTTTCCCGAACCACTCCCAACAATGCCGCATATCCGCCCCGCGGGTGTGGTATTGAAAGTCGACAGTAACTAGGTCGACAATGTCTAGGTCGACCACTATTGGTTTACAGTAACTAGGTCGACAGGGTGTCTAGGTCGACAGGGTCTTTAGGTCGACATGTTCTAGGTCGACAGGTCAAAATGTCGACATGAGTTTTTAATGTTATTTTGGTGTCGTTTTCTTCGTAGAGTGACCGGGAACCCCAAATAGTGCACCGCGTTCCCTCGCGTGGCTCGCTTTGCTCGCCATGCTTCGGGCATGGTGCCTTCGCTCGGCACAGATTACCGTTCCAATCGTAGTCCACGTGGATCGTTAAGTATGAAAAGGTTCAAAAAAAGAAAAAAATTGTGAAAAACTCATGTCGACCTTTTGACCTGTCGACCTAGAACATGTCGACCTAAAGACCCTGTCGACCTAGACACCCTGTCGACCTAGTTACTGTCGACCAATAGTGGTCAACCTAGACATTGTCGACCTAGTTACTGTCGACTTTCAGTCCGGATCCCCCACCCCGCCAATGCCCACTGGCTGTCAATCGCTATGCTATCACATCATCTTCCCGGGATGTGTTTGCATTGTGAAAGTCTGTGCACGCACAATGCAAATACAGCACATGCACAGACGGCAAAATCGGCTGATCTGCGATTTACTAAAATTGCAACTGAAGCTGAATAAAGCCCTTACTGCCATAGAGCATTTCATTATTTTGTTATTTTGAGTATATTGTAATCAGTATGTTAATCATCAAACCTTTGTTCACCCACCACCATCCCAAACTCAAGTACAGTGTTTTGCTCAAAGGCTCATAGGCAATCCAAAGGACATGACTCCACGCAGTATTTGCCAATTGCTAAATGTGAACATTATAGTTTTCTATTTGTTTTTCTGTGTTCTCATTAAGTAAAGGTTTGCTTACGTGCCATTGTCAAATCCTATGCACTTTATAAGAAAGTCAAGGCCAGTCCCATAAAAAGAGGTACTTGACCTCTCAAAGCCAGTGATGAAGCTAAGCTTTCTGTAACCTGGGACTAACATCCACTGTTTCCAGTCTCAGGACAAAAGAATACAATCTTGTCCAATTTCGGGTGCTCATATTCCTCAGGATTTTTGGCACCAAATCCCATGTATTAACAGTATTTTTGTAGTCACTAAGAAGGCCACTCACAGTGACTATCTACAGTCTCAGTGACCACATCTGTGAGTGACTACTATGCTGTCTTGTTGCCACTATCACTTATTAAAGGGGACAGAAAAAGATTTCAGTTGGCGTAAAAGGAGTGAGTCATGCATTGTAGAATATAAAGCAAGTCACTTCCTCCTACTGCGTCTTCTTAGCTGGCTAGCTACTGAGACAGTCACTGGAGTCTGCAGTAAACAGTTGTAGTAAGGAGATGAAAGAGACTAAGGGGTCTATTTACTAAGCCTTGGATGGAGATAAAGTCGCTGGAGATAAAGAACCAGCCAATCGGCTCCTAACTGCTATACCACTGGCTGTGATTGAAGCTAATTGGCTGGTACTTTATCTCCAGCGACTTTAGCTCCATCCAAGTCTTAGTAAATAGACCCCGGAGATAGAATTAGAATGAGAGTGGATGAGAGTGTGTGGGTCCTGGAGACAGTTGTATTTCTATTTCTTATTGTTGCAGGCCTGCAGCAGCACTTAGTTTCAACATAAGGACTCATCTGAACCGGAGTCCAAAAGAATTGTATTAAATTGTATTATATTTGTGGTGCCCTGTCTGAGTGACAAATGAAAACAAAATATATGTAAAATAAGATAATCTTATATATACATACAGTACTTAGTCTGTATATAATAATAATAATAATAATAATAATAATAATAATAATAAAAAAATAATATTGCATGTGCACTTGGTGCGCTATTTTCTCGTGTTTAAATGCAGTAAATTGATATAAAAATATGACAAATATTAAACTGCCTGTCTGGTTTCATAATAATATCATTCATTATTAACAAATACCTACAGACTGTAATAATAGTTATGATGTAGGAAAAAATAAAGCACACAAACTTTTTTGGGTGTAAGCTGCATGCAGTTCAAGGTGCAGCAGTACCATTGTGAAATTTTATTTATGTACTTGTGGCCTGATTCTGAGTTGTACGCAAACCTGATTGTTTATGTACAGCACAGCAATGATAGTGAGAGATCTGTGCATTTGCAGGTCTCCTCCTTGTTTACAGAGCCGCCAACTCGAGGAATGATTGACATGCTGTAGCTATTTAGAGGCGGCAATGGTGAGCATTTAAAAAAAAAATGTTGAATCCATTCAGTAGGTGTGTCAAGCCCAGGGTCTGTGTCTTTTGATGCAGTGCATGCTTTTGGTGTTCCAAAAGTGGTTGGAACTCATCTAGAATTGAATGACTTGAGGCAATGTATATCTACAATGGACCTTTAAACATAATTTGGACATGTTACTGCAGGTCCAGAACATGACCTTGACCATTTTGTAAGCTTGTGTGGTCAGCAATTATACCATGCTGCAAGAGGCATGTCTTGAAGCTGAGTGCAGACCCATATGCGCTCACTGTTGATCATTTTCTATGATGACAAGGTGGTGGTGATGGTACTGTTGCTGAGCATCACTTGATTAATTTTAAGGATTTCTTTTGAACTGAAGGTGTTAATTTGAGAATTATTGAGAGGTGTGGGGTAGTTGGTTTAGGGTCTAGTGTCTAAGTGTATAGTGGCAGTGCTGCTTAGCTGTGGCCTTCGACCAGCTACATGGTTTGGATTATTATTACTGGGTGCACTCTTCTTGTAAAATGGTTATAGCCAAAAAAAATATTTTCTATTCATTAACACAGCCCGTCCGGGTGTGTTATTGATTTATGGAGAGTTGAACTCCAAGTTTTTGATTTGTATGAGTGTTATTGTTGTCTGGTTTCCATCTGTTCTTTGTCTGCCACCATACAAACAATAATCACTTGAACAGAATCAGATTTTAATTTGTCTAAATTAATTTAACCATATTTTAAACTAAAACTAAAGTTGTCATGCTTGTTTATTTATTAGATAAGTAGTTTATTATATAAGTATTTAAAGGATCTTTGTGAAAAGTTAACTGATAAGGAGTTTAATCCTAAAGTCACTTTAGTACGATATAATAATTTAATGAAGAGATAAAGTGCCATTTACCCATGAGAAAATAGTGTCATGACAGTATTTTCAATAAAGTTTAAACTGGCATATATAATGTAATATAATATGTAATTAAATATCAATACAAAATTCAAATGAAAACACAAATTAAGATGAATTAAATACAGTACATATGTTTTTTGCTTTTAAAAATCCAGTAGTAATCTCCTTTCCTATAGTTATTCAAATAGTAATGTTAAGTAATGTGAATAGACATCATATAATATATTGGAGCTGTTAAAGATTTTTCTACTGTCAGTTAAACTGGTAAATAAGAAATCAATCGGAAGGAAATAGCTAGTGCGCTAATAATCAACTCTACCATTGCTATTTGTTGCACCAGCCCTTCACCAAGTGTGGCAACTACCTGTGCCAGTCCCATCCTATTACCCCTCTCCAGGTGTAAGTAAACCTGTTCTAATTGTAAAATGCAAAGGAATATGCTGTGCAATATTAGAAACTGTTAATAAATAAATAAATAAATAAATAAGTAGACAAAAGTCACCAATGTGCAAAAAACGATATTACTACATTACATATGCATTTTTGGTACACATGTGATGGGTGTATCCTACATGTCTGCAACTACCATATTAACAAATAGTTTTACACTTAAGGGAAACACTTCTTAAACAGTATGAGAGAACTTTGCTTTAACTACCTGACAAATGGTTCATGGTTCCTAAAAGAAACACTGTTGTCTGGGAATCACTGTTGTCTTTCTCTCTATTATTAACCAGACAACCTATAAGTTCAAATGGGAGGCACTCGATATACCGGCTGTCGGGATCCCGGCACTTAGCATATCCCGGCGCCGGGATCTCGACCGCCGGGATACTGACAACTATTCTCCCTCTTGGGGTGTCCACGGCACCCCTGAATGGAGAATAAATACCGTGCCCACAGCGTGGTGAGCGCAGTGAGCCTGCAAGGGGCTCTTTTGCACTCGCCCCACTGCCAGCATTCCGGCAATTGGGATCCCGGCACCGGTATGCTGGGCGCCGGAATCCCGACAGCTAGCCAATTGTAGTGCACCCAGTTAAAATGTAGCACTTTTCAAAGACACACTAGTCTATTAATGAACACTGTGAAAATGGGAGCAACATTTATTTGTACAAATCAGCAATCTGTTGTACATAGAACTGCAGAAACCTACTGACCGATATACATACATAATATACATGTACAGTTTCCATTTCCAGATACTGTACCTGAATGGATAGAAGTAATCTTAAAATTCAGTAAGACACTTACTAATTCCAACCCCATGTAGTCCCTCAAATAACCATCACATCTCATTGCCCATTACCCATCTCATTCAGTACATTGTAACAGAATGTGGGCTGATTTACTTGGCAACTCCTAAAGATGTAACGGAGAAAAGAGTAAATTGCTCACAAAATCATCCAATGCATAATTAGCATATCCCCCTTAGACTAAATTGTTTATGCTAATAATTTAGTATTCGTCAGGCCACAAGGTAGGTATATCAGAATATGTCGAGTTCATTGTAGGCTATGTCACTCTTACATGTATGTTTGAGTGATGTAAACTGTAATTGACCTGTCAGAGGCTGAATACCAGCGCAGAGTTCAGCCTCTACTTGCACAACATGTAATCTACTGTATGTCACAAAGTTACCTGAATGACATTTCCATGGATGTGAATTTCACTTTCCATGGATTTGTAAAGGTCATCATATAATAAGTAATTTATCTTACAGTTCTATATTGTAAATAATTCAGATTAAAAAATGTGCAGAAAGGTCAAATCACTCAGATCTATAGTGACAGGAAAAATACAGATGCAGATTATTGTGCATAGCTTTGGCAAACTGAAAAATGAAAATAATGAGACTTTCTAACTTTATTCTGTAGCAAATGTTTTTGTGTACCAATAAGAACATAACATATACAGTATCTGCAAGTACAAATATAGGATATATTACTCATGTAGGCCTCATACCCATTAGTGTAAAAATACATGCTGTTACTAGTATGTAAACATGGGTACCATTCATTACAATATTTCTATTTGGGAGCATTACTGTACATTTTCGTGCAAAACATTGTTTGGACATTAAAAGTAAGTTGAATACATTGAGGTCAAGAGTGTCCTCCATTGACATTCTCAAAAGCAAGAGCAAAGCCTTGTTAAGCACCACATCTCAAACACAGTCACAGTCAACATGTATCATTAACAAAAGAAGCTGTGTTGTTCAAACACTAGTGGGTGTGTGACGTAAATGCAAAAAAACAAGGGAATAGATTATTACTTGCAAAGACTGCACTATGGGGCTGGTTCGCATGAGTTCACTTTTCACCCCACTTCCACTGCCAGTTGGTGTTACTCATGTTTCTATTCTTAGACAACTATTATTCTCCTTTTCTACAGTACATCCTGATTATGTGAGCTCATCAGCGCTTTTGGCCTCCTATATCATCTTTTGCACATGACACTCAGTTCTACCTCTCTTCCCATACTTCTCAAACCTCTCTTCTCACTCATATTTTCAGCTGCTTTCTTAAATATGTCTTATAATGAGCTGATATTCTCCACCCCCCCTCCAAATAGCCTAATTTTCCTAAATTTTCACTATTCACTATTGACAGCACCACCACCTTTTCAAGATCACAAGTCTTGGAGTTATCATTGCTCTCCTTCAAACCATGCATTTAATGCCTCTCACAGTCCTGCCATTTTTACCTTAGAAATATATCCACCATCTGACCCTTTCTCACCTTGGAGGCAACAAAGACCCTCATCCACTCACTGGTCATCTCTTGATTGGACTATTGTAACCTCCTCTTATCTGGATAAACTGTCTCCCAGCTCTCTCCACTCCAATCTCTCCTTATTGCTGCTTAGTTCATCTTCCTCTCCAACCATATTGCATCTACCTCCATTTTCCTATAGGCCCTACACTGTCTCTCTTTCCCCTTAGGAACCCATTTTAAACTCCTCACATTCACATATAAAGCCCTCATCCAATCTTCTCCTATTTACATATCCAACCTCATCTCCCTTCAAACTCCTGCCTGCCCACTTTGCTCCACAAACAAATACTGCCTCTCTTTTCAACTCTTTAGTTCCTACAACTCAAACCTCCAAGATTCTGCTCATGTTCCTGCCCACCACTGGAACTCTTTCCCTGTCATATCAAACTCTCCATCTCTATTCAAAGTTTCAACTGTGCTTTCAAGACTCACTTCTTTGTTAAAGTGATCCAGCTTGACTTCCGGTTCCGGCCTCATGCTGTGAAGACGCAACACAGCAGAGCTCCGGTGATTCCCGACCCTGGCACCGCTATAACGACTGATTCATAAGTCTCCGGGAGCCATTAACCCTACTATATCCTTGACGGACCAACTCCGAATGACCCCTCCGGCATCTGCCTTCCCTCGTCAAGCCGCTCTCCCGCCGTGAGAATCCCCCCGCTGGCTGGTGTGTCGCTGCAACGTCACTCACGGAGCCTCCAGTGTACCAAACCGAACGCCACGGTCTGCAACGATCCTAGCGGCACTCCGTCCAGCCTCGGGAACCGCCAGCAAGTTACCCTGCAGACGGACACGACGATCGGCCTTCACACGGTCAGGTGCGGTATCCATAGCAACCGCAGCAAGGCCAGTCTGACTGTCTCCGGCGTTTGTCTACCACGCTGTCTCTCCTGGCTGCCGCTGAATTCCTCAGCCTGATAACAGGCTACTCCAGCTGCACGCATTGAAAATAAACAGTCTGGTCACCTCACCTCGGACCCCCTTTGGCTACACACACTTATTACGTCTCAGACGTTCACAAAACATCACCGAAGATTAATTTAAGGTACGGCTCTCATAACAAATCTCTACTCTTCTGTCCAACTCCCTGTATCTCCCAGGGACAATCCTCGATAAAAGCTCAGTCTCAGCGATCACCAGACGGCTTTATAACCTCCACAAACAGGCCTTCTCTATACATCACCCAGTTTTCCTTCTCCTCACTAACTCAGAGGCTAATTAGCTGTGCCCTCTCCACCCCTCTTTGCTGATGGACTGTTTTCTATCCCCCAATCCTTCACCTTCGGCTCTACCCTCTTCCCTCCCTGTTAGACAGGAAAAAAGGAGAGCCAACTCAACCATGGCTCCCGGCATTACTACCCCCCCCCCTCATCTCCAGCCCCCCAAAAAATTATTGCATCGCAATCTCCCTCACGTAATGCACCAAATGCCCGATCTCCTGACTCACCAATTACTTATGCGGATCTGACAGAAGCCATAACATAAGCTATATCACCCCTGTTATCAAAAGCAGTCTCAGATATATCACTCCAACTGCAACACCTCTCACATAAAGTTTCTATTAATGAAAACAGAATTGGAGGTCTCTGTCACGACATGGCTGATGTCCAGGGCTGCGTCAAACGTCTTGAAAAAGAGAACTACCAATTGTGGATGAAGCTAGACGACGCAGAAAATAGGTCCAGAAGAAATAATATATGCCTGGTGGGCCTCCCAGAAATGGTGAAAGGGGACGATCTCTCTCAATTCGTCAAAGTGACACTCCCTACCCTCCTGGGTATCGCTGACACTTGCAAGGACCTAGTAATTGAACGCGTGCACCGCGTTGGTCCTCCGCCTCGCTCCTCTGAGGGACGCCCTAGGGTCACCTTATTCAGATGCCTCAACTATCTTCACAAAGTTGCCATCTGGACTGCGTCTAGGGAGACTCGATCCTTACAATGGGAAAACAATCGACTGCTCATATTCCAAGACTTTTCTGCCGAATTATCGAGAGCTAGGAAGGCCTTTAACCCTATTTGTTCAAGACTGGTGGTTGCCAAGCGTAAGTTTTCCTTACTCTATCCAGCGAAACTTCGAATCTACGATGGAGACAAACACCTGGATTTCTCCACTCCAGAAGACGCAGCGTCCTTCCTCCAAGAGGGGCCTACAGATGACCGCGATGACATCGCAGATGCCACCCCTACCCCTGACACTTGATCTTCAGGTCCACCCCAAACTTTTGTTACATTAGGGATCACCCCCTCCCATTTGTTCTTGTTTAACTCATTTAAACTAGAAAAGTTTTATTGTGCTTTAAATCTTGTGATAATCCTCAACATGCTGGTCATTGTCCTACATGGTTCTAGATTCATTATAGATTCCTGCATGTCAATTCTTGTGGTCAAGCTACCTTATAACTCTTTTGTGATTATCACAATATTTACACTTATTGATGTTTTTATCTAAAATTAGTGTGTTTCATATTATATCATATACTTACTGTTACATATCTTAGTCTAGCTCTACCATAATTTATAGTGTAACTTTCCCCAGTTGCCGTTGTCGGGAAATCATCTGGAGCTCTGCTCCGGACTAGTAGTGATGTTTAGAATAATTTCAGTTATTATTTTGAATTTTTGGCCCGGAAGTATGTTTGCTTGCCAAACGTTAACCAAATTTTCTTGTATGTATCCGTATTTTTCCCATGCCCCTCCCCCCCCCCCCACATCCCCGTTTCCTATTCCCTCTTTCGGATCCGATCGTTTTATTTTCGGTTGATCTTTGTATTTTTCTTCCTCTCATGGTTATTTAAATGTTTGACCTAAAAATTGGCACTCTGAATGTTGGTGGAATTAATTCCCCGGCTAAACGTCGCAAAATCCTCATGTATTTATCCAAGATGAATTTAAATATAGCATTTCTGCAGGAAACTCACTTGACTCTCCAGGAATCCATGAAATTGCAGATGTCACACTGGTCCCTCGTAGCGGCAGCCCCATTTAACGCTAAATCTAGAGGTGTTGTCCTCCTAGCAAAACGTAATCTCAACATCACGATACTGTCCTCTGACATAGACCCCAACGGCCAATATTTAATCGTCAATCTCTCTATTGATTCACAAGTTATGGTCCTTTGCAATATTTACGCTCCTACTACGTACAAAAAAATCCTTTTTTCAGCTGCTACTGGCTAAATTAACCCCATTCTCTAATGATTACCTCATTGTTTGTGGTGATTTCAACTTAGTATCTTCCAATTATTTAGACCGCTCTAACACTTCTAGGAACCCCCAATTCCTTCCTAAACTCGGTATACCTACCTTTTCTGAGTCTTTACAACTAATTGATATATGGCGTGCACTTCACCCCATAGAAAGAGAATTTTCTTGCCATTCCTCCGCCCACGTTACATTTTCTAGAATCGATTATGTGTTTATTTCTCACCAGTTTTTTCCCTCAGTCACAGACTCAGCCATTGAACCCATTATTATCTCTGATCACGCTTTAATTTGGTTTTCTTTCATTTTACGTCCCTCTCATTCCCTAACCCCCCAATGGAGATTTCCCTCTCACCTTTCTAACTCTACAAAATTTTGTGACGCACTACAGGCGTCTTGGGACTCCTTTTACTTTTCAAATGAACAACACTCAATATTAAACCCCCCTATATTTTGGCAAGCTGCCAAAACGGTCCTTCGGGGCAATATTATTTCATACTCCTCGGCCTTAAAGAAAAAATATGCTAAATCTTATTTAGAAATACAATGTGCTCTATCCACAGCCTTTCAAGTTTTCAAATCCCATCCCTCCCAGTCTAATAAATCTTCATATTTAACATTAAAACTCCAGTTTAACGAATTTCTCTCTCTGATGGGTGACAAATATAAATTTAAAGTCAATTACCGGTTCCACAATTTTGGAAATAAGACAGGTAAACTCCTCACAAATATGTTAAAAGGTACCTCTCCTCCCATGATAGTTCATCCACTAAAGCTTCCTGATGGGTCCTTAACTAATGACCCCCAAACCATAGCATCTATCATGAAATCATTTTATGAAACATAATATTCCGGTCATTCTCCCCCCTCTGCTGAGCTCCCCCAACCTTGGTCTTTTCCCCCTTTACCCCAAATTCCCTCTGAATTTCTTGTTTCTTTGGATAAACCCATTACACTAGAAGAAGTTCGTTCAGCTATCACCCACTTGAAACCTAATAAAGCTCCAGGCCCGGACGGCTTTTCTAATGAGTTTTATAAATTATTAATTGACAAAATTGATAAGCACCTTTTGGCATTGTTTAATTCAATAATTCTTTCCAAATCCATTCCCCTATATTTTAATAGAGCTACAATCAAAGTTCTTTTGAAACCAGGACGAGACCCTTCCCTTTCATGCTCCTATCGCCCAATTTCTCTATTAAATTCAGACTATAAAATTTTTGCAAAAATCATAGCTGACCGTCTAAAATTTTCTCTCCCTCACATAATTCATCCAGACCAATCCGGGTTTATCTGGGGCCGCCACTCTGTGACTAATGTCCGCAAAGTTCTTTCCGTAATCCAACATTTGAAAATCCACCCTACCTCATCAGATAATATTGTATTAGCCTTAGACGCAGAAAAGGCATTTGACCTCTTGGAATGGCCGCACCTTTTTCGATCCATGCGACTTTTCGGTTATCCCCCATCCTTTATTTTGATTATCCAGTCCCTGTACGCCTCTCCATTCTCACAGCTTTATTGTAATGGTCACCTATCTACTCTCTTCGCGGTTTCTCGAGGTACACGTCAGGGTTGTCCCCTCTCTCCACTACTCTTCGCCATCGCTATTGAACCTCTGGCAATCTCAATCAGAAACTCCCCTAACATTCATGGTATTCAATTTGGAAATATCCCATTAAAACTTGCTTTATACGCGGACGACCTATTACTTTTTCTGTCTAACCCCTCTACTTCTCTACCTAATTTATTTTCATTGATAGTTAATTTTGGCGCTCAAGCAGGATTCAAGATAAACAACGCCGTGAGAATCCCCCCGCTGGCTGGTGTGTCGCTGCAACGTCACTCACGGAGCCTCCATTGTACCAGACCGAACGCCACGGTCTGCAACGATCCTAGCGGCACTCCGTCCAGCCTCGGGAACCGCCAGCAAGTTACCCTGCAGACGGACACGACGATCTGCCTTCACACGGTCAGGTGCGGTATCCATAGCAACCGCAGCAAGGCCAGTCTGACTGTCTCCGGCGTTTGTCTACCACGCTGTCTCTCCTGGCTGCCGCTGAATTCCTCAGCCTGATTACAGGCTACTCCAGCTGCACGCATTGAAAATAAACAGTCTGGTCACCTCACCTCGGACCCCCTTTGGCTACACACACTTATTACGTCTCAGACGTTCACAAAACATCACCGAAGATTAATTTAAGGTACGGCTCTCATGACAAATCTCTACTCTTCTGTCCAACTCCCTGTATCTCCCAGGGACAATCCTCGATAAAAGCTCAGTCTCAGCGATCACCAGACGGCTTTATAACCTCCACAAACAGGCCTTCTCTATACATCACCCAGTTTTCCTTCTCCTCACTAACTCAGAGGCTAATTAGCTGTGCCCTCTCCACCCCTCTTTGCTGATGGACCGTTTTCTATCCCCCAATCCTTCACCTTCGGCTCTACCCTCTTCCCTCCCTGTTAGACAGGAAAAAAGGAGAGCCAACTCAACCATGGCTCCCGGCATTACTACCCCCCTCATCTCAAAGCCCCCAAAAAAATTATTGCATCGCAATCTCCCTCACGTAATGCACCAAATGCCCGATCTCCTGACTCACCAATTACTTATGCGGATCTGACAGAAGCCATAACATAAGCTATATCACCCCTGTTATCAAAAGCAGTCTCAGATATATCACTCCAACTGCAACACCTCTCACATAAAGTTTCTATTAATGAAAACAGAATTGGAGGTCTCTGTCACGACATGGCTGATGTCCAGGGCTGCGTCAAACGTCTTGAAAAAGAGAACTACCAATTGTGGATGAAGCTAGACGACGCAGAAAATAGGTCCAGAAGAAATAATATATGCCTGGTGGGCCTCCCAGAAATGGTGAAAGGGGACGATCTCTCTCAATTCGTCAAAGTGACACTCCCTACCCTCCTGGGTATCGCTGACACTTGCAAGGACCTAGTAATTGAACGCGTGCACCGTGTTGGTACTCCGCCTCGCTCCTCTGAGGGACGCCCTAGGGTCACCTTATTCAGATGCCTCAACTATCTTCACAAAGTTGCCATCTGGACCGCGTCTAGGAAGACTCGATCCTTACAATGGGAAAACAATCGACTGCTCATATTCCAAGACTTTTCTGCCGAATTATCGAGAGCTAGGAAGGCCTTTAACCCGATTTGTTCAAGACTGGTGGTTGCCAAGCGTAAGTTTTCCTTACTCTATCCAGCGAAACTTCGAATCTACGATGGAGACAAACACCTGGATTTCTCCACTCCAGAAGACGCAGCGTCCTTCCTCCAAGAGGGGCCTACAGATGCCAGTGATGACATCGCAGATGCCACCCCTACCCCTGACACTTGATCTTCAGGTCCACCCGAAACTTTTGTTACATTAGGGATCACCCCCTCCCATTTGTTCTTGTTTAACTCATTTAAACTAGAAAAGTTTTATTGTGCTTTAAATCTTGTGATAATCCTCAACATGCTGGTCATTGTCCTACATGGTTCTAGATTCATTATAGATTCCTGCATGTCAATTCTTGTGGTCAAGCTACCTTATAACTCTTTTGTGATTATCACAATATTTACACTTATTGATGTTTTTATCTAAAATTAGTGTGTTTCATATTATATCATATACTTACTGTTACATATCTTAGTCTAGCTCTACCATAATTTATAGTGTAACTTTCCCCAGTTGCCGTTGTCGGGAAATCATCTGGAGCTCTGCTCCGGACTAGTAGTGATGTTTAGAATAATTTCAGTTAATATTTTGAATTTTTGGCCCGGAAGTATGTTTGCTTGCCAAACGTTAACCAAATTTTCTTGTATGTATCCGTATTTTTTGCATGCCCCTCCCCCCCCCCATCCCCATTTCCTATTCCCTCTTTCGGATCCGATCGTTTTATTTTCGGTTGATCTTTGTATTTTTCTTCCTCTCATGGTTATTTAAATGTTTGACCTAAAAATTGGCACTCTGAATGTTGGTGGAATTAATTCCACGGCTAAACGTCGCAAAATCCTCATGTATTTATCCAAGATGAATTTAAATATAGCATTTCTGCAGGAAACTCACTTGACTCTCCAGGAATCCATGAAATTGCAGATGTCACACTGGTCCCTCGTAGCGGCAGCCCCATTTAACGCTAAATCTAGAGGTGTTGTCCTCCTAGCAAAACGTAATCTCAACATCACGATACTGTCCTCTGACATAGACCCCAACGGCCAATATTTAATCGTCAATCTCTCTATTGATTCACAAGTTATGGTCCTTTGCAATATTTACGCTCCTACTACGTACAAAAAAATCCTTTTTTCAGCTGCTACTGGCTAAATTAACTCCATTCTCTAATGATAACCTCATTGTTTGTGGTGATTTCAACTTAGTATCTTCCAATTATTTAGACCGCTCTAACACTTCTAGGAACCCCCAATTCCTTCCTAAACTCGGTATACCTACCTTTTCTGAGTCTTTACAACTAATTGATATATGGCGTGCACTTCACCCCATAGAAAGAGAATTTTCTTGCCATTCCTCCGCCCACGTTACATTTTCTAGAATCGATTATGTGTTTATTTCTCACCAGTTTTTTCCCTCAGTCACAGACTCAGCCATTGAACCCATTATTATCTCTGATCACGCTTTAATTTGGTTTTCTTTCATTTTACGTCCCTCTCATTCCCTAACCCCCCAATGGAGATTTCCCTCTCACCTTTCTAACTCTACAAAATTTTGTGACGCACTACAGGCGTCTTGGGACTCCTTTTACTTTTCAAATGAACAACACTCAATATTAACCCCCCCTATATTTTGGCAAGCTGCCAAAACGGTCCTTCGGGGCAATATTATTTCATACTCCTCGGCCTTAAAGAAAAAATATGCTAAATCTTATTTAGAAACACAACGTACTCTATCCACAGCCTTTCAAGTTTTCAAATCCCATCCCTCCCAGTCTAATAAATCTTCATATTTAACATTAAAACTCCAGTTTAACGAATTTCTCTCTCTGATGGGTGACAAATATAAATTTAAAGTCGATTATCGGTTCCACAATTTTGGAAATAAGACAGGTAAACTCCTCACAAATATGTTAAAAGGTACCTCTCCTCCCATGATAGTTCATCCACTAAAGCTTCCTGATGGGTCCTTAACTAATGACCCCCAAACCATAGCATCTATCATGAAATCATTTTATGAAACATTATATTCCGGTCATTCTCCCCCTCTGCTGAGCTCCCCCAACCTTGGTCTTTTCCCCCTTTACCCCAAATTCCCTCTGAATTTCTTGTTTCTTTGGATAAACCCATTACACTAGAAGAAGTTCGTTCAGCTATCACCCACTTGAAACCTAATAAAGCTCCAGGCCCGGACGGCTTTTCTAATGAGTTTTATAAATTATTAATTGACAAAATTGATAAGCACCTTTTGGCATTGTTTAATTCAATAATTCTTTCCAAATCCATTCCCCTATATTTTAATAGAGCTACAATCAAAGTTCTTTTGAAACCAGGACGAGACCCTTCCCTTTCATGCTCCTATCGCCCAATTTCTCTATTAAATTCAGACTATAAAATTTTTGCAAAAATCATAGCTGATCGTCTAAAATTTTCTCTCCCTCACATAATTCATCCAGACCAATCCGGGTTTATCTGGGGCCGCCACTCTGTGACTAATGTCCGCAAAGTTCTTTCCGTAATCCAACATTTGAAAATCCACCCTACCTCATCAGATAATATTGTATTAGCCTTAGACGCAGAAAAGGCATTTGACCTCTTGGAATGGCCGCACCTTTTTTGATCCATGCGACTTTTCGGTTATCCCCCATCCTTTATTTTGATTATCCAGTCCCTGTACGCCTCTCCATTCTCACAGCTTTATTGTAATGGTCACCTATCTACTCTCTTCGCGGTTTCTCGAGGTACACGTCAGGGTTGTCCCCTCTCTCCACTACTCTTCGCCATCGCTATTGAACCTCTGGCAATCTCAATCAGAAACTCCCCTAACATTCATGGTATTCAATTTGGAAATATCCCATTAAAACTTGCTTTATACGCGGACGACCTATTACTTTTTCTGTCTAACCCCTCTACTTCTCTACCTAATTTATTTTCATTGATAGTTAATTTTGGCGCTCAAGCAGGATTCAAGATAAACATGACTAAGTCAGAAATCCTACAATTAGAAGGTCCTAACACGCTCACTCAAATTCCCACAAACCCTCTCATCTCATCATTACTCAAAACAGAAATTAAATATTTAGGCTTACGCATTCCCTCAGATCTCTCCTCTCTGTACAAACTAAACTTTACTCCGTCTCTCTCCAAAATCTCCTCACTATATGACTCATGGCTAAATCTCCCATTATCTATCATTGGAAGAATAGCTGTAATTAAAAGCATAATTTTTCCTAAAATTTTTTACTTAATCCAAATGCTTCCAATTGGTCTTTCTACTTCCGACTTGAAACGCTTTGATCAGATTACCTCTCGATTTATTTGGCAAAACAAACGCCCTCGAATTACTTTCCACAAACTACAGACTCACAAATCTCACGGAGGTATGTCCCTTCCAAACGTAAAATTATATACTCTAGCGACCCATTTCAGATACATTTCAGACTGGCTTCTTTCTAAATCTACTTACACTTCATCTTCTTTAGACTCAGCTCTTTTCAATCTATACTCTCCAAGTGCCCTTCTTCACTCCAAAAAATCCGATATTCCTCCTAATATTTTGCACCATATTATGTTTCAAGTCACTTATTCATCTTGGATCTCTATTAATAAAAAATTAACAAGAAACCCGACTTCTTCTCCATATAACACACTTTGGGGTAATCCTTTATTTCACCCTTCGCTATCCAACCCTATATTCCACACATGGAAAGATAAAGGCCTTTCACTTACCTCCCAAGTTTTTGACCCAGGAGGCCAAATACTGTCTTTCTCTACTCTTCAAACACAGTTTTCCCTACACACCTCTAACTTCTTCATGTACTTACAATCACGGCACTACGTCTTTTCGCTGGATCCTAAAACAAGACATCTAAATTCAATTGATCCCATTAATACTCTGCTACGTCTTTTAAATTCTTCTCCCTATCGTATAAAATTTATCTATACTCTATTATTACCGACCTCCGATACAAAATCATTGCAATCACTGACATTAACCTGGCAAAAAGATATCCCTGACATTGATTCCCCCTCGATTCTCACTGAACATAGCTCTAAAACCCTGAAATTCCTGAAATCCTCCTACCTTCAGGTAGTCCATTGGAGAACATTGCATAGAGCTTACATATCCCCTGCTCAAAGAAGTCATATGATTCCAGACACATCAGGCTCCTGTTTTAAATGTCATTACTCTCACGCTAATTTTTTCCACTGTTTCTGGGAATGTGGGAAAATAAAACGCTTTTGGAATAGAATAATTGTGTACCTAAACTCTTTATTTTCCACACATGTTTTCCCTGACCCATTAGCCTGTCTATGTGCAAACTTTAAAAATTGGCTCCCTAACAGAGATCTCTCTCCCTATATTCCATTGCTGGCCACCATTGTGACACTTGCAAAGAAAATCATTCTTACTCATTGGATCTCCTCCTCCTCTCCCTCCCTGCAAGAATTGAAATTAAAACTCTTACAACTACTTTACTTTGATAGATATAGTACCTTTCCCGATATGGATAAACATGTTGATCGATTTTACACCAAATGGTCCCCATTCATACATTCTTTATACTCGTCTACTCAAGACAGAATTATGAAAGTGTACGAAAATACGGACTGGCATCATTTGCGTATTGTCGCAAACTCCTAATCCCACTCAACATTGGTCTACTAGTTAACTCTGTTTAGGTGATTATGATCCGTTTCAACCCTCTTCCGATAATAAAGATTAGATCCTCCCCCCCCCTTCCCTCCTCCCTCCCTGACTCCCCCTCACATTCATTGTCTTCTGTTTTTCTTTCTTCCTTTATCCTTTTCAGAATTATTTTTATTCTACGTAATTGTCCCAGTTGTGTGTGGATAACTGTAACTGGATCCTCAATTTGAAGCCCAATCTGCACCGCATTTGTGGTCGTTTCTCCTTAAATTAATGCGCAGTACTTGGAATTGTTTTTCATGTTAAAAGTCTTTGTACTCTTGGATTCATGCTCTGTATGCAAATGACGATGTATCCTCTGATTGTATTCTCCTTTATCTTTGAACAATAAAAATTGTATTTATAAAAAAAAAAAAAAAGTGATCCAGCTTTAATCGTAACTCACAGCTCTATGCTCCTTGCTTTCTGTCTCACTCCTCTAGGCGCTCTATAGATTCAGATTTATCAGATTTATTTTACTACGTGTAACTGCAAAAGTGTCTGTACTACTCATACTTCACTTTGTCCGTATATACATTTTTGAGTATCTTTGTCCTCCCTACAGTATACCTGGAAATGAGTTACAGCAGAGGACTGGTGTCGACAAGCATAATCTAAGTACAAAAAGGAAATTTTTGCATAACTGCAACATAATTAGACATCTCTTTAAGTGGGAGGCATAGCTCTTTTGGGTAAAAAGAAAATGTATAGGATTGGTATATGCGCATATAGGTGACATATGCTTTCCGACCTACTGTAAGTCAGATTTTTCCCAATGAGAACAAAAAAGTAACATAAATAAAGGAGACATACTGTAGATCAAAGGTGCTACACCACAAAATGTCACCTTATTTATTCCAACATATAGATAAGAATGTATTCCTCCCTTCCCATGGTCTGTATCAATGCTTGATGTTTTTTTTCTCTCAATGATATGTGCACATGGAAATAAAAGAGAATATTAATTTGTGGTCTCTGTATTTTAACTGCTTTTACAAATATTTTACCCACAGTGTATTACACACTTGAAGATAATGTAAAAAGGAAGGCTTCTCCCACAGTAAGGAAGGAAAGATAAATTGGGTACCACACTCACTTTTAATCAATGAGTGGACATGCGTATAAAGGTATCTTTCTAATCTACCATGCACCAGATTTCTCCCACTGTTATTATAAAGGAAGGGCATACCAAACTCACTATAATAATGGGGTCATTCTGCTGTGAATGCGCCGGCGCCGTAGTGCACCGGCGCATGCCAGACGGCCAAAGGCCGTAGCAGGGATGCGATCGCCTCTGCCTGATTGACAGGCAGAGGTGATCGCTTGGCAGGAGGGGGTGGAACGGCTGCGTTTGGCCTCGTTTCGTGGGTTTGGTCCGGCCAATGCAGGCGTGGCCGGACCGAATGGGGGGTGGTCCGCAGCGGCTGTGTGACATCACACACAGCCGTTGCAGGCTGGGGAGTGATGAGTAGCTCCCGGCCAGCACCCTAAAGCTGCGCTGGCCGGGAGCTACTCTTGAAGTGCAAAGGCATCGCCGCTGTGCGATGCCTTTGCACTTCTGCGAGGGGGGGCCGGACTGACATGCGGGGTGGGCTAGCCCTGTGCTGGGCATCCCCCCGCATGTCAGGGAAGAAGATTGTAGCTGTGCTAAATTTAGCACAGCTACGATCAACTCGGAATGACCCCCAATGAGTGAAAGACGTATTGTATGTAAGGGGTACTTCATAGAAATGCATATCCAACTAACGCTTTTAGTAAATGGTTTCCCCACATCAAGGTATTTTTATAAATTTCCTTTTTTAAAACATTCTTTTATGACATCTCATAATATTCAGTTGGAGATAGGCAATTTTTTTTTAAATGTTTTTATTGGATTTTTCTTATACAAGAAAAGAAAGGAGAGAACAGTACAAAATATAATACACATAATACAAAATAATTGCATACAGAAGGCAAAAGGCAGGGATATGGGCTATGCAACACAGTGATACAAAGTAGGCACTGCAGCAAAATGAGTAAGAGCCACGCCATCAAAGCTCCAAAACAGACATGTCAAAGAAACAGTATAGAATGGTTTACTACAGCATGTAGCATCATAGTTGCAATCCCCAGAAAACATACCATAAAAAAACATACACACAAACCAGTAATATGCAATTAAAATACAGGATAGAAAAGAGAGAGAGAAGAAAATAAGACAACACAAACAAGGGTACGAAATAAAGGTCATGGGAGTTGGGGGGGAGGGGGTTGCAAACGTCCTACAACGATCTTCTTCAGACCAATCAGGGGCGTTAGCAACCATTCCAAAAATTTGGAAGGATCAGACTATACAGACAGGGTCACCTGAGATTACGCATAAACATTATCACTAAATAGGGATACATAGTTTGCGGTAGGAATGCCAGCTGAGTGAGTCAAACAATTTCAGTACATGTTGCCGTTGAGGGGGGGGGGAAGGGATTCTATATAAGGACCCCATTTATTGTAAAAATGAAGGGCGTTACGATCAAGGTCAGGGAGAGTGGACTGACGCTCGAGATATAATGTAACAGTAAGAATAGATTTAAGGTTTTCTGAGGGAGAGGTCCGAAATATCCAGTGGTTCAGAATCAGTTTCTTCCCTAGGGTCAACAAAACGTACAAAAAGGGGGTATAATGGATCTGAGACGGTGGAAGACACCTGGCTGTAGTGTTAAGGCCAAGGATTGCTGCTGGGTCCATAGGGAGGGAGATTCGAAAGGTAGACTTCAAGTACCACAATACTTTATGCCAAAACCGTCGAATTTTTGGGCACTGCCAGAAGTTATGTATAAAAAGTGCATTGGGCGCTTTACATTTAGGACAATGTCCTGTTTCTGCAGAAACCATATATTTGCGTTGCCCAGGGGCTATATATGCTCTATGGAGAAACCTAAAGTGGATCTCCTGGAGCTGGGCAGAGTGTAAAGCCTTCAAAATAGAAGGCAAGGGGGAGAGGAAGCAATCCACAGACGGAGCCCAGGACCAATCACTCGACCATTTAGAGATCATAGGGGACCACAGGGTATCAGGTTTACTTAGGAGCAGGTCTTGATACAACCAACAGACCTTATAAGAAAAGTGTTGTAGCTTCAACAGGAGAGAGGACAGAGGGTCACCCCTCCGCTCGTGCACAGGAGGGACAGGCAAGGACTGCACATAGTGCCGAACTTGAAGGTACATATAGAAATCCAATGCCAACACACCATACCTCTCGGCTAAGTCTCTAAATGACATAAGAATCCCACCGGGATCAAATACGTCCCGAATGAGATCAATGCCCTTAGACTTCCACAGGAGAAATCTACCATTGTCGAAGGGTGGGGTAAAACAGGGGTTCCCAATCAAGGGAATAAAAGTGGAGTATTCCGGGCTCCTATCTAATGCTTTATTAATAGACCACCATGAATGGTAGGCGTCCCAAAAAAGGATGTTTGTGCGTGATACAGGCGGGAGCAAAGATTTGGTGGTGTGAAGAAGAGCCCTGAGATCATAAGGAAACAAAAGGGCTTGCTTGACCGCTCCATTAACGTAAGAGGATGTACCCAAAAGCCAATCCGAAATATATATCGAAAGTTAACTGCTTGGAAGAATGCCAAGAGGTCAGGGACATCCAGGCCACCATCCTTGCGAGGAAGCTTAAGTTTAGCAATGGAGATCCTCGACCTCTTGCCATTCCACAAAAATTTTGAAAACAGCTGATCACATAGAAGGAGATCTTTACGAGGGGTTTTAACAGGTATCATCTGAAGCAGGTATGATAACTTAGGAAATATAATATTTTTCAAAATGGCAACCCGCCCCAATAGAGAAATAGGAAGGGAGGACCAGGTGGTCAGTAATTGAGACACCGTTTTAATGACAGGTGTATAGTTAATTGAGTATAAGTCAGACAAGTTCACTGGGATAAAAATTCCCAGGTATTTAAGCTTAGTAGTATTCAGCTGGAATTGAGTAAGGACGGGCGAGGAGGAGCATGCGCAAGCAGACGGGGTGAGTGGGAAGAGCTCAGATTTGGTAGCATTTATTCGGTACCCTGCGAAGGAACCAAACTGAACAATTATCTGCATGGCTAATGGGATAGAGGTTTCTGGGTTTGAGATGAAAAGAAGCATGTCATCCGCAAACAGGCTAACACGCAATTCATGATCTCGCACCAGTACTCCCGAAAAACCCACAAGGTGGCGAATTTTAATAGCATGGGGTTCTATGGCGATGGCAAAAAGTAGCAGGGAGAGGGGACAACCTTACCTAGTGCCCCTGTGAAGGGGTATAGGATCTGAAAGGTAACCATTGCACATAATTCGGGAAGCTGAGGGGGAGTAAAGAGTACGTAGCATACTGATCAGATCCAGCGTGAACCCAAACCTGTCTAGGGTAATGTATAAATGGTCCCAGCTGACCAGGTCAAAGGCCTTCTCAGCGTCCAAAGTGATAAAGCTAAATATTTATCGTATATAAAACACTTTAAGAGGTCTAAGAACACTGTACGCTATCTACGTAAGAAGTACCGTAAGGGTACGCAAGTTACGTAACGATCGCTCAACCGTAGTCGAGACGCTCAAGCGTCACGTTCGCTTACGGCCCAGAGATCACAGGCAGGCACGCTATTGGCTGCCGACTAACGTAATGATTCGATATAGCGTAGCGGACGCTCGGGACCACGAGGAGATCACCAGCGGTGCAGACGCTTATAACGTTAAACCTTTATATCTATACCTTTAACAACGAAATATACAGTAAACCTTAGTGTGGTGACAGAGTGTAAGTGCAACCTGGTGTAACCTGATTAACTACAAAGCTGCTTGAGCGTCACCGACGCTCAGGGAATACTTAACACTATAAGAAATACACAGATACCTGGGCTTAGGGTCCAAAACCTATTATATGTATTATGACTATTATACTTGCAAAAGAATCACAGTACAAAGCATACACTACAATATAACATAGACTAACTAACCAGATAACTACACAGGAAATACAATACAATACAATTAAGGGAAAAATACGGGAGAAATAGAAGAGAGAGAGAGAGAGAAATGGCTCACAATAACATCAAGACAATATGATTGCGGAGAAACACTTACGCACAAGGGGAAACGATCGCATGCGCCTCGATATCCAGCTCCCGATTATCAGCAATGAGAACCGTTGAAGAGAGAGAGCTGGATACGGTCGGCCTGCCTATTTATGCCCCACACACAATACAATTCAATGGTCCCTACAATCTCATTGTTCATTGGACACAGGAATTCGGCTTCGCATTATAACAAAAGGTCATAGGTTGATTCATACAGGTGGGCTGTGACTGTTTCCAACTGTCCAGGTGGGTGGGATACTGGGTTTCCCGCCGCATGACTAAGTAAGAACAAATAATAGTAAATGGACATAAACTTCTTATGTCCATAACTATTCGCACGAGCGATTAATCCGCTCCAAACCAACACCGGAATATTGCTATTTAAATACTCTTCCGATGGGTACCAAACACTACTGTATGACCCCTGTTAGACCCTTCGTACAATACAAAGAGGGATCTCTCTGTTCAGGAACATGCTATGTTAACTAAACTTTCAGTATCTATCAAAGGGACCATGATCTACAAAATACATTATTAGTGAAAATATGTAACGAATGAGTCGCACGCTACGATTACATAAACTCTACCGTAAATACGCATACCGTGCGCCTGCGGGTGCCCGCGACTGTGAGTATGTGCACGTACGGGAGAGCGTACGCATGCGCAGCGCGGACCAGTATGAGGTGCAAATATGGCAGTGTGTGTAGAGATATTTTTCTGACTTTGACAGTCCACCCTTTGGCAGTCAATAATAACTGCCACCTTCTAAAACATTTCAAAAGGAGAAAAATATATGTCAGGGGTTAATTCATTTCCATGGTTGGGTAAGGGAGGAGAGAGGAGTAGGTGGGAAGAGGGTATGACCTAGTGAGATAGCAGAAGCATGTGTGTATGAGTCCATGTTTGGGGGGTCATGTATCATCGTGCCGTACGTGTTGTAAATCAAGCTTCGAGGTATTGCGAAGTATACATTTGAATTCCTTCTTATCCCGTATTAAGGGTCTGTGGATGGGCTGTCAAACTCTACCGAGCTCATTTCGGCTTTCAGTTGTAACAAAATGGGGAAGCACATTTTAGTTGATGATACATGAATAGGGGAGGTATGTGGTTGCTGATATCTGTGCCTGTATTCCCTATCGACTATGTGTGTTATTACCTGAGGGTTGTAGAGATGAAGATAAAGAACACTTATGGAAAATGCAGTGGTATTCTATGTCAGGTTAATGTACATCTGTTGGTTGAAGTTTTGTTCGGTATCAGTTGAAAGTCGTCTTCTTTGCGCTGTTTTGCCCATTAGGTGCGAGCAAAAAGCTTTGTCAATGCCATTAGATTTACAAAAAAAATGTTGGGCTAGCGTAAGTTTAAGAATTCTAGGGAAACTGGGGATCAATGGCAAAGTTCATCAAATGTCTGTATCTACAGTGGTCAAAACTTCTTCTTTGGTCAATCCGTTGTCTGTATAGCGTCTCGTCAACTTCCTTGTCCAAGTGGGTCTTTTTATCTTGGAGAAAAAAAAACAGAAAAACAGGTGAAAGAAACGGACCGTATAATCGCATTTTCATTACATCATTGTTTCTATTGTTGGGTCATAAATCAAATCCAGGTTAATTACAGTTTCCTCACTCCTCAAACTCATTACTCTTGTACTTTGTTTGCACTTCATTAAAGCTTGACCGCATCTAAATATCAAGCCAATTGATATGACAACACCTAAGATACATAGGAGAAACTTCCCAACATCCATTATGACTCCTTGAACCCAGTCTCCTAAACCGGAGAACCAATTTCGCGGGTTCAACCATGACACCCAACCAGTCAGCTCATTACCTACAGCAGCAAGAGTGAGATTGTGTTTTCGGCGAAATTCCCACTTCAATTGGAGAATATCGTCCATCTTTTGGTCTATGACCTCGACCGGATCCTCGGTGCTATTCGTGATATACGTGCAACACTTCACGCCATACTGTGTTGCCAATGTAACACAATATCCGCCTGTCACTGCTGTGAGGTAATTAAGAACCATTCTATGCTGCACCAGTTCTGTTTTATAAGCTTGAAGTTCCCTTCCAGTATATCTAAACGTGTCATCATACATTTCAGTGATATTATCTAACAAATTTGCGAGCTGCGATATGTATTTATAATTCAGCACTCCTCTAGCGGTGCGGGTGAAATCTAACGCGATTAAGAATTGAATCCCGGTGGATTCACTTATCAGATCAGAGGCCGGATGCTCTGTCTTCTCTATCAGGTGCCTTTTAACAACGTGCTCGTAATGGGTGTGAGTATAAGGAGCTTGGGCACCACGGTGTATGTCTTTCATTTTGTCATGTGACACAGTCATTACTTCAGGCAATACTTTTCCAATATAACACAATCCTTCAGAGTTTGGGGCAAGCCACTTGTACGCCTTTCTCCCGCATATGAAATATGCATCATCGGGGAGAACATATGGGACGGAGTAGGACATAACCATATTACACACCTTCCATGTGAAATCTCCTGACCCTAATTCTTCCATCTGCTTAGTACACGTATCAGGTTGTACGATATGTGCACAGTATCCTGGTGATACTTCTCCAACTCTCGTAATTCTATTTCCTAAGGTGTACCTATACCGGAAAGATTTTCCTCTACTGGCTATGTGGCGTACAAGCTCTGTATGTGTAGGCATTCTATCTGCTCTATGCGAAAAGGTCATGGTTTGGTTGCTCCATGACATTTCCCAATTTCCTGGCTTTCGGGGTTTGGAGATGTTGAAACATAATAGGGACCTATCCACGTGGTATTGGTGGAGCTTTAAACTAGGAGGACTGGAGATATTAAACCTCCGGTCCACCGGTCTCCCACCATTTAACTCAAGTACCTCCCCTATCGTTAAAGGAAATGGTACTAGCCCTGATTTGCTATGACCCTGAGGTACTTGAGAGCATACCCAACAATCTGTTTTGTTTAACACACTACCCACTAAGGAGTGATAGTCACTCAATGGATGCCGGTCCATATGGATATTAAAACTGGATTGGCATTTCTTAATGCACCCATCCTCAATGACATTGTTACAGAGCCTACAGATACAGTTTTCTTCAGCTAACAATCCGTCGCAATTTCTTCTATGGTCAATGCTATCGGATCGTTTTCTGATACTCGCCTTTGCTTGTTGGTTAGGTTGATCTTGGAAAACTACGCCTCCATCTTTATCATCAGAACCCATTCCAGAACCTCTCTCGACCTCCATGGTACTCTCGCCGGAACAGACTGCTCTGGTCAACATCATGGTTAACAGGAAAATCCGGATCACAGTCTCTTGGGGCAAGTCCATCTTATAGGAGGAAACGGAGAAGAATGAGAAGGGGGAAAAATAAATTTTAGGGAGAGGGGATGGGAAGTGGAGAAAAACAATAAAAGGGAGTGGGGAGTCGACAACAGTTCTTGGTCTTGAGATTTTCACAGCTCAGGTGCCGCCTCAGTCCTCCTGGAACAGACACTCCAGTGATACAACCTCTACCGTCTGTTCCTTATCACGGGACTTCTCTGGATCAGCAACCTTCTTGCAGTGGGATGAATGAACCCAAGTCTCTCTCTCAGCAACCTTCAATGCTGTAGTGCTAGTCAATAAGACCTGGTATGGTCCTTCCCATCTGTCAATAAGGCAACCTGAGCGTAGAAAATTCCGTATCATCACATAATCCCCAGGTTCAATGTCATGACAATTACTATCTGGTAAATCAGGAATCACCAACTTCAGATTATCATTTTGATTCCTTAACTGTTTACTCATGTTAATCAAGTACTTTACAGTCACTTCATTGTTACATTTCATATCATCCTGAGGGTTAATCATGACATGCGGTTGTCGACCAAACAAGATTTCAAAAGGGGACAGATTAAGAGGGGACCTGGGAGTGGTTCTGATACTGTACAATACAATGGGTAAAGCTTCTGGCCATGTCAATCCTGTCTCTGCCATCACTTTACTCAATTTATTTTTAATAGTGCTGTTCACTCTTTCGACCTTCGCACTCGCCTGTGGACGGTACGGAGTGTGCAGCTTGCTATCAATTCCCATCAACTTACACATTCCTTGAAAGACATCACCTGTAAAATGGGTACCCCTATCACTTTCGATTATTCTAGGGATACCATATCTACATACAAATTCCTGCACAATTTTCTTAGCAGTAAACATAGCGGTATTTGTAGCCGCAGGAAATGCTTCGACCCAATTTGAGAAAACATCTATACAGACAAGTACATATTTCAAATTCCGACAAGGGGGTAATTGTATAAAGTCAATTTGTATTACCTGGAAAGGGCCGCCGGCAGGTGGGATATGGGATGGTTCTGTAGGTATTGCCTTTCCAATATTCTTTCTCAAACAGGTAAGGCATGACATTGCTCTTTTACTCGCATGAGAGGAGAATCCTGGGGCGCACCAATATGCTCTTACCAATTTGCACATCCCTTCCTTGCCTAGATGAGTCAGCCCGTGAGCTGCTTCAGCCAGACATGGAAGATATGCTCTGGGGGCCACTGGTTTACCATGTTCATCCGTCCAGAGTCCTGAGGACTCCTGGCCATATCCCTTTGCCTTCCAGACTGCCTTTTCCTGTGTGGAACACAAATTCTGCATTTAACACAACTTTTGTGTGTTGATGGTATTAAATACCATCAGTTGTGTTGTGTCTGTCTGTCTGGGGGTAGCAGCTGCTAACTTAGCAGCTTCGTCTGCTCGGCTGTTACCAAGTGATACTGGGTCCTGGCTATATGTATGTGCTTTACATTTGATAACAGCCACTCTGTCGGGTTCCTGTATCGCTGTTAGAAGCCTTTTTATGTGAGCTGCATGCGCTACCGGTGTACCAGCTGCCGTCATGAAATTTCTGAGGCGCCATAGGGCTCCGAAATCATGAACTACCCCGAAGGCGTATCTAGAATCGGTGTAGATATTGGCTGACTTACCCTCAGCCAATTCACATGCTCTGGTTAGGGCGACCAGTTCAGCAACCTGGGCTGAGTGAGGTGGGCCTAGCGGTTCCGCTTCTATGGTGTCTTGGTCATCTACGACTGCGTATCCAGTACACAAGTCTCCCGAGTCTGACTGTCTATGACAACTACCGTCCGTGTAGAACGTGAGTTCTGCATCTTCCAGTGGGTTGTCACTGATGTCAGGCCTTGCGGTAAAATTTTGGGTCAAATATTCCATACAATCATGTGTATCTTCCTTTGTATTAAATCCTCCTTCCCCATCACTCTCACCTTCCACCCTTTGTGCCTGACCAGGCACACCTGGGAGATATGTTGCAGGATTTAATGCACTGCATCTCCTTATGGTGATGTTTACGGGGGCCATTAGGGCCAATTCCCATCTTGTAAACCTCGCTGATGATACGTGTCTGGTTTGGGCAGAATTCAATAAGGCTGACACTGCATGCGGCGTATGGATTGTGAGGTTGTGGCCTAGCACGACATCTTCGCTTTTTGTCACTAGAAATGCTATCGCAGCAACGCTTCGCAAGCATGTGGGGAGGGATCGCGCTACCGTGTCTAGCTGAGCGCTGTAGTATGCAACTGGCCTGCTGGCATCACCGTGCTTTTGGGTTAGTACGCCTGCCGCGCAACCAGCACTTTCTGTTCCGTATAGTTCAAAGGGTTTCCCATAGTCTGGCATACCTAGTGCTGGTGCCTGCGTTAGGCACTGTTTAAGTCTCTCAAATGCTGTTTCAGACCCGTCTGTATGCGAAATCCTATCAGGTTTGTTTGAGGAGACCATTTCCTGCAAAGGTAACGCTAAAATGGAAAACCCTGGGATCCAATTACGGCAATACCCACACATTCCTAAAAACGTTCTGATCTGTTGCTGGGTTTGTGGCAGAGTCATGTCTCTAATTGCTTGGATTCTATCAGCGGTCAGGTGTCTCAGTCCTTGTGTTAGACAGTGTCCCAAATATTTTACCTTAGTTTGGCATAATTGTAACTTGTCTTTGGAAACCTTGTGTCCTGTGTCTGAAAGATGAAACAGGAGCTGTTTCGTATCCTTCAGGGATGCTTCCAGTGAATCTGAACACAGCAGTAAATCGTCCACATACTGTATCAATACTGATCCACTCTCTGGTTGGAAAGACTGTAAACAATCATGCAAAGCCTGAGAAAATATACTTGGACTATCTATGAAACCTTGGGGTAATCGAGTCCACGTGTATTGGACTCCTCTGTATGTGAATGCGAATAAATATTGGCTGTCAGGGTGCAGAGGTACCGAAAAGAAAGCGGAGCAGAGGTCAATGACAGTGAAAAATTTGGCAGTGGGAGGGATTTGCATTAGGATGACAGCTGGATTTGGCACTACGGGGAACTGACTCTCAACTATTTTGTTAATCCCCCTTAGATCCTGCACTAGTCTGTAACCCCTCCCCCCACTCTTTTTAACAGGGAAGATGGGACTATTGGCAGTGCTGGACGTTCTTACCAGAATGCCCTGTTGTAGCAAGCGCTCTATTACTGGGTAAACTCCTAACTCCACCTCTGGCTTCAGAGGGTACTGTGGGATTTTTGGAGCTATCCTACCATCTTTTACTTGTACAACTACTGGAGCTACGTTTGCCATTAATCCAGTGTCCTGTCCGTCTTTTGTCCAAAGTGACTCTGGTATCTGAGATGTCATCTCTTCTACTTGGGATGGATTCCTATTTGTCATAATGGTATGCGACATTAATTTTGATGGGGAGTCTAACATGTCTCGCACTTCCTGAGCGTGATTCTCAGGTATGTCCAAGAATACACCTTCAGGAGTACAATAAATGACGCACCCCATTTTACACAGTAAGTCTCTTCCCAGGAGATTAGTTGGTGCCGATGCAGCCAGCAAAAAGGAATGCTTGGTATGCAAAGGCCCTATTGTAATCTCGGCTGGTTTGCTAACAGGGTAGTGCTGGACTACTCCTGTTACTCCCATGGCTGGAATTGTCCTACCAGTGGTTCTCATGCCCACTGTCGAATTTATCACTGACTTGGCCGCCCCTGTGTCTACAAGAAAGTTTAATGATTTACCAGCTACATTAATTGCAATTTCGGGTTCACTTCCAAGGCTTGCAATCAATTTTACTGGCTGCAGATTACAGGTATGGCCACACCCCTATTGGGTATGGTGACCTCCCTGAATCCCGCTGGCAGCAACTACTTGTGAGGGAGATAGCTGGGAACTACCAGAGGCATGCCAGTCTCTGTTCGGGGGATATCTTTTTGTTTCCCCTGTATGTGGCTCATAACTCCGTCTCTGTGGACCCTGATCCCAATGTCGTGTGTCATGTCGTTGTCTAGGGGGTTGGTAAGACTTTTGTCGATTTCTTGATCTACAGTCTCGTGCAAAGTGTCCCTGTTTGTGACAAAAATAACATGTTACCACAGTTGACTTACCCACAGGGTTTGGTGATATTACCACAGGCTGCTTTGTGGTCAGGGCCTGTATACTTACTGACATTAACTTATCACCTTGTGACTCCCTGTGTCTGGTGATGTTCCGGTCGTGATCAATAGCAGCCTCTCTCAAAGTGGCCACTGACAGACCTCGCCAACATGGTTGCGTGGTCTGTACCCTTGCCTTTAATGCTTCCTTTAAACCATCCATTAGTACAGATACTGCTACTTCTTGATGGTTTGCATTGGTCTTAATGTCCTCTATACCAGTGTACTTTGCCATTTCTAATAGTGCCCGGTGAAAATATTCTGCTGCCGTTTCTGACTCCTTTTGTTTAATGGAGAATATTTTGTTCCATTTAACAACGGCTGGGAAATACTCCTTTAACTGTAAATTTATCCTTTTTACGTTATCTTTGTTGTACACATCTGTAAGAGGTACATCCTGATCTAATCCACAGTCAACTAAGAATTGAGCTGCGTCGACATTGGAGGGTAAACAAGCTCTTAGCAATATCTGCCAATCTTTATTATTGGGCTCTAAAGTGTTTCCTAGGTCCCTGATGTATTTTTGGATAGCAACTAAATCTTTTCTAGGGTCAGGGAATTCAGACACTATGGTCCTCAATTCCATTCGGGTAAACGGGCAATACATGGCAATGTTCCTAACGGGTGTGGCTCCTGACGTGTCTGTTTTCCCATTGGGAACTACTATTACCTTAACAGGATTTACTCTAACAACCTCATTCTGTGTAGATTCTACAGCCTGTGGTGAAATTGTTTCAGCATAATGTATGGTGCCGTACTTACCCGTTGACACGACCTCACCTATCCCTCCGCTAGGGGCCTTTGTTACTAATCTCGGGGGTGGAGCAGTTCCTACTGTGGTTTCCGATATGGTGGCCGCTAGAGAGAGCGCTGAAATTGTTGCCGAATCGTCTTCTTGATCACACTCCTGAGGAAAGTTCAAAACAGGGTACAACTTGCACGGGTTAATACTTGCATGGGTTAATGGTTCAACATTATCTTTAACATTTACATGGTTACTAAGTGATTGTGTGTTACACCTTAGTGCGTCTTTCTCCGCAATCAACTTCTCTCCCGCTATATATGGTGGCGGTGGGGCCGTGGCTATCAGTTTCCTGACCGACCCAGATCCCGCCGCCTGAGCCAAACCTCTCTGTATCTCACCTTCCTGTTGCCACAACTGCAAATAATCATAATGCTTGATTCGTCTCTTTGCTGATTTTATGAGACATATCCTCCTCCTTAAATTTTGTAACACTTCTGGGCTGAAGCTACCTATTCTTGGGAATTTCTCCCCATCATGTACCGTCATTCTCTCCCATTCATCACATAAAACCTCTGTGTGACTTCCATATTTCTCACACATTACGTATCTGGCCGATCCTACTGGTCGGTTTACAGAGTCAACCCGAACCGAGGTTGATCGCCCCCTTCCTGAACAACTGGCCCCCATAATCTGCAGGTGTTGCTTGCTCTACCTCTGATCTCTATATCAGGGTCTTCAGCGAACCCTTACAGAAAACCAAAATATTCACGATAGGCAGACGGTGAAGTTTACCGAGCACCCCACTCGCTCGCCTACGCCGACCAATGCGACCTGATCACACCGATATGGTGCTGGCGCACTCGACCCAGGGCACCTATTAACCTTTGTTTACTTGAAAAATGCGAGTGTGATCCGAAGAGCACTACCCTTTCCAGTAAAGGTGGGGTTGTCAGATAGTTCCTGAGTGACTAGCGAACTTCCCTTTTTGAAAAAATAAAAAATTACACAAATCACGTTAGAATGTACAAATAGCGTTTGTGACCCCTTTACTCTAATGGTACTAGGTCAGATTACCAACTACTGTACACAATTACGTGCGGTCCAATCGTTCAGCACACAAGCAACTAAGCTTATGTACGGAAAGACCAATGGAATCGAAAATTGTGGCTGCGAATTCCTTCAGCGAGAGCTTGTATGGCCTATATGGGTGTTGCACCAACCCTTTTCGGTGTTGTGCCTGTGGACTGTATAGCGGACTTCCTTGTTTACTGTACCTGGACCTGCTGGTCTACTATGACCTCCTGGTCTTGTTCTATACGACCTCCTGGTCTGACCTCCTGGTCTTGTTTTATACGACCTCCTGGTCCGCTATACTCTAATGCTCAAATTGTATGTTTAACTAAGGATGCCTCCCTAGCCACCGTGCATGTCACTTACACGTATGTTCCTCACGAGTACTCGGTGATTTCTTTTGGTTCAACCTCCAAGTTATATAAACTTATGTAATACAAAAACACTCACTCATCACATGTACACTTTTGTTTCTATTTCTATTTCTGCGCAGAAATTTTTCTTTAGACCAGATGTGTTACCAATTAGGAGCAGGATCTGTTAATTTAAATTTCGGACACCCAAAAATAGACTTGCGTTATTTCTCGCCTCGCGTTATTTACCGCTTTGCGTTATTTATCGCTTTGCGTTATTTATCGCTTTGCGTTAAAAATCAACTTATCGTGACTTGAGCTACGTGGGCGTAACCGGACGCTCCGTTGCGTAATGTACGCTGCGTGCGTCGGCCTTTGGATTGCGTACGCAAGTCTTTGTTAGGGACACGTGCACACAAAGCAAAGATCCACCGTAACACAATTTATACTTTTATCAATGTAGATGATCCTTGATCATCTACCACACACCACACTGACTTCGCCTTATCTCCCAGGCAAAACTGTGTGTTTGTCTATATTTTAACTTTATTACCTCTATTCTTAAATTATGAAATAACAGCAAATCTCTTTTAGCACTTTTATCAACTATAAAACTGGCAGACAGGAGAGTGATATACGAAAATACACAAATGAAAAAGGAATGCAGATATATATGTGTGCGTGTGTACGCAAGATAGAAAAATAAACAGTTTTAAAAGACACTAGCGTTTTGCTCTTACCTCCGGTTCCCGGATTCCTTCAGCACCCTTTACCTAAGCGAAGCAGACGCTTATCCCGTCAGCACTACGAGGGATACAACCTCCCGCCCTTTGCTGAGGGATAATGTCTGCTGATCTACCTAGTGCAGATATGTGAAGGACTGGACGAGCCCGCAATTGATAAAGCTAAATATTTATCGTATATAAAACACTTTAAGAGGTCTAAGAACACTGTACGCTATCTACGTAAGAAGTACCGTAAGGGTACGCAAGTTGCGTAACGATCGCTCAACCGTAGTCGAGACGCTCAAGCGTCACGTTCGCTTACGGCCCAGAGATCACAGGCAGGCACGCTATTGGCTGCCGACTAACATAATGATTCGCTATAGCGTAGCGGACGCTCGGGACCACGAGGAGATCACCAGCGGTGCAGACGCTTATAACGTTAAACCTTTATATCTATACCTTTAACAACGAAATATACAGTAAACCTTAGTGTGGTGACAGAGTGTAAGTGCAACCTGGTGTAACCTGATTAACTACAAAGCTGCTTGAGCGTCACTGACGCTCAGGGAATACTTAACACTATAAGAAATACACAGATACCTGGGCTTAGGGTCCAAAACCTATTATATGTATTATGACTATTATACTTGCAAAAGAATCACAGTACAAAGCATACACTACAATATAACATAGACTAACTAACCAGATAACTACACAGGAAATACAATACAATACAATTAAGGGAAAAATACGGGAGAAATAGAAGAGAGAGAGAGAGAGAGAGAAATGGCTCACAATAACATCAAGACAATATGATTGCGGAGAAACACTTACGCACAAGGGGAAACGATCGCATGCGCCTCGATATCCAGCTCCTGATTATCAGCAATGAGAACCGTTGAAGAGAGAGAGCTGGATACGGTCGGCCTGCCTATTTATGCCCCACACACAATACAATTCAATGGCCCCTACAATCTCATTGTTCATTGGACACAGGAATTCGGCTTCGCATTATAACAAAAGGTCATAGGTTGATTCATACAGGTGGGCTGTGACTGTTTCCAACTGTCCAGGTGGGTGGGATACTGGGTTTCCCGCCGCATGACTAAGTAAGAACAAATAATAGTAAATGGACATAAACTTCTTATGTCCATAACTATTCGCACGAGCGATTAATCCGCTCCAAACCAACACCGGAATATTGCTATTTAAATACTCTTCCGATGGGTACCAAACACTACTGTATGACCCCTGTTAGACCCTTCGTACAATACAAAGAGGGATCTCTCTGTTCAGGAACATGCTATGTTAACTAAACTTTCAGTATCTATCAAAGGGACCATGATCTACAAAATACATTATTAGTGAAAATATGTAACGAATGAGTCGCACGCTACGATTACATAAACTCTACCGTAAATACGCATACCGTGCGCCTGCGGGTGCCCGCGACTGTGAGTATGTGCACGTACGGGAGAGCGTACGCATGCGCAGCGCAGACCAGTATGAGGTGCAAATATGGCAGTGTGTGTAGAGATATTTTTCTGACTTTGACAAAAGAAAGGACATATTGGGGGTCTAAGGTCCCGCTGGAACGTAACCAGATGGCTGCCGCTAAAATTTTACGAATATTATTCGTAGAGTGCCGGCCTGAGATGAAGCCAGTTTGATCTGGATGGATAATAGAAAGAAGTAAACCCTTCATTCTGTCAGCAATAATCTTTGTAAAGAGCTTGTAATCAGTATTTAGGAGGGATATAGGGCGGTAAGATCCCGGGAGATGGGGGTCTCTACCTGGTTTGGGAAGGAGACGGATCAGAGCGTTATTAAAGTATAAAGGGATAGAATTTGAGGTTAAAATTTTGTTAAACACCAAGGTTAGGGGATCTACCACATTAGGGAGGAGAATTTTATAAAATTCTCCAGAGAAGCCATCAGGACTTGGAGCCTTCAAAGGTTTAAGGCCCTTGATAGCTTTCTCTACATCTTGTGACGTTATTAGGGAACAAAGGTTATCGGTCAGTGCAGGTGGTAATCGGGGGAGGGGGGTCGCTTCCCAAAAAGAGCTTTTAGCTTGCTCGTCAATAATGGGATAAGAATAAATATCAGTATAAAAATCTGAAAGGAGTTTGGCCATATCAACAGACTTAGTAGCCAATGATCCATCAGATCGTTGCAGTGATTGAATTACTGAAGAAGGTGTCGACCCCTTCAACAGGCTGGAAAGGAGGCAACCCGTCTTGTTCCCAAACCTATAGAATCGGTGATTCTTGTGAAAAGTATGTCGGTCACCCATCGCAGCTTAGACAGCATTAAACCGGGATTTACATTCTAAATAAGTCTTCTTAGAAAGAGGGGTGGGATGTTGTTTGAAACTCTGAAAGGCCTCAGTTAAGCTGCGTTGAGAGTTTTTAAAGTCAGACAGAAATTGTTTCTTTCGTGAGGAAACATATTCTATAAGCCTGCCGCGTATGACTGCTTTTGAGGTCTTGAAAAGCTGAAATTATTATCCTGCACCGGATACTTAATATCTGAGAAACATCGTTTACTGAAACCAGCTACTCTTAATATTAAGGATAATCCTATCTAAATCAAAACTAGGCTGGAGGTGCTCCTGGAATTATGAAAAATTCATATTCAAAGTATTGTGGGGACTAACCCCAACGAAAATTCCTTTTTTGGAGTACTCTTTTGATTTGAATGATAATATAGTATATAGAGAATTAATGAGTTGTATTAAAACTTAACTTTTATTTCTCACCTATCTAAAATAAAAGGGAGAGTATTCAGGATATCCACTCAAGTGATTATCACTTGTATTCGGTGATTATCCCTATCCCCCATGATGTCAAAAAAATATTTAAATGCACAAATACGTTCATATTATTACTATTTTTATAATTTTCCTAAAGCTTACAAGTAAATTGCAGAACACTATGGTTGCTAATGGAAACAATACGTATTTAGTATGTGTCTTTACGATTGTCAATCATTATTAAAATAGACTTACAAGTAAAACAACACTATGGTTGCTAATGGAGTAAGTAAACACACCATGTAACCATGCATATGCCATCTAGTTAAGTTGCAGAGGAAAAAAGTTTAATACATATCATACAGTGGCCTTTGATTTAAAGCCTCTTCCTAACCACAATTTACATATTACCCAACACTATCTCAGCTCTGCGTTTCTTATAAGCATTTTCTCAATCATTATTTAAGTGAACTTACAGGTAAATTGCAGTGACAGTCATCATTGAGGCGGACATTATGCATATATACCTAAATTCCAATATATACACATCATATGGTAACACTTAATAAGAAATATACTTCCTAAACCTTTTCTTTAGAATTCACATGTTGCATATCACTTTATCAGCTCTGTAATGTTCCTGAGCACATTCTCAGCTCAGGTGAAGCTAAGTTACAAAAATTACTGATTTGTTGCAAAGCTTGATTAATCTCCAAATGTTTCTAAATCAAACCACACGTAATCTCACAGTTTCTTATGGAGAAACTTAGTAACCATCACAAAAAGTATATTCCCATAACACATATAATCAACTATTAGCATTGTAGAACAGGATTTTGTTAAACGGACATTTCCCCCTTATTCTTTTAAAATAAAAGAACATATGTAACCGCAATTCATCACATGCAAGACCATATATCCGGACTTTATCACATATGGTATGCGGTGAGGGACAAATGTCACCTTATCTTTCACCGTTATACCAGTGTGATCTGTCTAAGAAACATTCAATAAGCTGCAGACTTAGGTGCACCTCTAATAATTTATTCCTTTTTAGGCCTTCATTTGATTTTTATCATTTTTTCAACTGTTATGAGGAATATGGAGAGAAAAAGTACAATTCAATATATACAGTTACCCCCATCTGCTGCCCTGCCTCATCAGAAGAGCGGAAGAAGGGTGAGAGTAGGGGTACTGTTGAATTGATAGAAAAAAAGCTACAGTATCCCTCGTGTCTCCGTCTCTGGTGTTAGAGCAGTCCTGTTGCCATTGGCATTGCAGGGCTGCAATGCGCCGCGGGGACCGATGGGATACCTGTGAAATAGGAAATAGGAAAAGGAATGTATGGACCTGGTATACCAGTATGTATTTTTTGTGGCAAAAAATTGCTAAAGATCACTTGTATAATTAAGTATATGAATGTACTTTGTAAGTGTGATCCGTAGCTAATTACCACCCGAGAGCACCGCATACCATATGTGATAAAGGTGGTCATTCCGAGTTGTTCGCTCGTTATTTTTTTGTAGCAACGGAGCGAATAGTCGCTAATGCGCATGCGCAATGTCCGCAGTGCGACTGCGCCAAGTAACTTTGATATGCAGTTAGGTATTTTACTCACGGCATTACGAGGTTTTTTCTTCGTTCTGGTGATCGTAATGTGATTGACAGGAAGTGGGTGTTTCTGGGTGGAAACTGGCCGTTTTATGGGTGTGTGCGAAAAAACGCTAACGTTTCTGGGAAAAACGCGGGAGTGGCTGGAGAAACGGAGGAGTGTCTGGGCGAACGCTGGGTGTGTTTGTGACGTCAAACCAGGAACGAAACTGACTGAACTGATCGCAGTTGCCGAGTAAGTGTGGAGCTACTCAGAAACTGCTAAGAACTGTCTATTCGCAAATTTGCTAATCTTTCGTTCGCAATTTTGATAAGCTAAGATTCACTCCCAGTAGGCGGCGGCTTAGCGTGTGCAAAGCTGCTAAAAGCAGCTTGCGAGCGAACAACTCGGAATGAAGGCCAAAGTCCGGATATATGGTCTTGCATGTGATGATTGTGATGGTTACTAAGTTTCTCCATAAGAAACTGTGAGATTACGTGTGGTTTGATTTAGAAACATTTGGAGAGTAATCAAGCTTTGCAACAAATCAGTCATGTTTGTAACTTAGCTTCACCTGAGCTGAGAATGTGCTCAGGAACATTGCAGAGCTGATAAAGTGATATGCAACATGTGAATTCTAAAGAAAAGGTTTAGGAAGTAAATTTCTTATTAAGTGTTACCATATGATGTGTATATATTGGAATTTACAATGCAGAGTTTGGGCGGCACTCACGGCGCAGAAAAAACAGACAAGCAAGTCTGAGAGTTGCGATCAACGTTTCAATGTATTTTATAACATTTTCGTCAGGTTATAAAATACATTGAAACGTTGATCGCAACTCTCAGACTTGCTTGTCTGTTTTTTCTGCGCCGTGAGTGCCGCCCAAACTCTGCATTGTATATTTGGACACAGCCTTGCTGTAACCAGGGAGGGCACCGGCCATTTACGTGGAGTCTTCAAGCACTTTTGGGAATCGGGAGTGCCGTGAATTGGGCAACTATATTGGAATTTAGGTATATATGCATAATGTCCGCCTCAATGATGACTGTCACTGCAATTTACCTGTAAGTTCACTTAAATAATGATTGAGAAAATGCTTATAAGAAATGCAAAGCAGAGATAGTGTTGGGTAATATGTAAATTGTGATTAGGAAGAGGCTTTAAATCAAAGGCCACTGTATGATATGTATTAAACTTTTTTCCTCTGCAACTTAACTAGATGGCATATGCATGGTTACATGGTGTGTTTACTTACTCCATTAGCAACCATAGTGTTTTGCAATTTACTTGTAAGTCTATTTCAATAATGATTGACAATCGTAAAGACACATACTAAATACGTATTGTTTTCATTAGCAACCATAGTGTTCTGCAATTTACTTGTAAGCTTTAGGAAAATTATAAAAATAGTAATAATATGAACGTATTTGTGCAGTTAAATATTTTTTTTACATCATGGGGGATAGGGATAATCACCGAATACAAGTGATAATCACTTGAGTGGATATCCTGAATACTCTCCCTTTTATTTTAGATAGGTGAGAAATAAAAGTTAAGTTTTAATACAACTCATTAATTCTCTATATACTATATTATCATTCAATTCAAAAGAGTGCTCCAAAAAAGGAATTTGCTTTTGAGGTCTGCCAGAATACCAAAGGATTCGCAGTAAGAGCACCCTCGTTATCCATTTTGAACTCTTCCCAAAACTCAGCCAGCCTGCGCTTGAAATGTAAAGAGGAAGCAAAGGCAGTGGGGAAGCACCAGCACTTAAAGGAGCCCCAGTCAAGGGACGTGGTAAGAGACGTCCAAACTAGGGCGTTGTCAAAGATAGAGATAGCCTCCATCTGAGAGTCAGAGATTTGAGGAATGAGGGAGTCAGACAATAGTAAAAAGTTAATCCTGGACATGGTGCCATGAGCAGCCGAGAGGCATGAGTATTCCCTGTCTGTAGGGTGGAAAAATCTCCACACATCAGTGAGGTGCAGTTGGTGCGTGAAAAAGGGGATACCAAAGGTAGGAGAGAGGCGTGCACGAGCGGAGGAGTTAGTGTCCATATAAGTAGAGGCGACAATATTAAAATCGCCGCCCACTATCATGGGGAGGGAGGCAAATGGATATAATTTGGTCAGGAATCGTTTAAAAAATACTTTAGAGTAAGAATTAGGGGCATACATTGTACAAAGAACATATTTAGTGTTATATAACATAATCTCTAAAATAAGAAACCTGCCTATAGGGTCACATACAGAGGTAAGAACTACAATATGCAAAGATCGTTTAGCCAGGATCAGGACACCTCTAGCTTTGGAAGAATATGGAGCATCTGCGAGCACCTGCCAGCCCAGGACACCCAGCTTCTGGGCCTCCGGGGAAAGAAGGTGGGTCTCTTGTATAAACATCAAATCCATACGCAGTTTGTTTAAGTAAAGCAGGATCTTCTTCCTCTTAATAGGAGAATGTATTCCCCCTACATTCCATGTACCAACCCTAACGGAAGACATATATAACTACGTTATAAGGAGTCTCATGAGAGGACGCAATGCATACCCAGAAAAGAGAGCGGACAGGGGAAGACACAAAAGGAGGGATGGGAAGGGGGAGAAAGAGAAAAACAGCAGAAACATAGAGACACAAATGAAAACAGAGATCCATATAGGAGTCTCACAATAACAATCTAAGAACGACTTCACGGGTAGAAAAAACAAGAATTAACAATAAGCGGCGGGGAGCGCACCGCTCCTAGCCACCCACCACAATATTGCGCTAAATATGGAGGGGGAAGGGGAGGAGGACAGGGAAGGGAAATATAAGTGTGAGCGGTCAAAATGGTGAGGCGCGCTGTCTAAACCCACATAAAAAATAAGCAGAAATATGCAAATGTTTGATAACAGTTGCTAGCAAGGCATTTGTTAATAACATTTTGAAACAGGTAAAAGGTATAAGCATTTACAACAATATACATCACCCAGAGGACTGGAGAAACCAGAAGGAGAAACATCACCAAGAACATTGTATGAGATGCACTGTCCAGGGGACGAAGAGGCATGAACGAAAGGGGAATATGTATAGCACCCGGGGGAAGGGAGGGGGGTAACCATGGACGTAGAAGGCATTGGGATGTGGGCCATATATTCCGATCAGTTTGAGCCAGAGTCAGGTGCCAGGAGTTCCGAGACAAACGCAGCAGCATCGTCTGGGTTGGTGAAGTCTTTGAAAGTAGAACCCTCGAAGACTCTCAACCGTGCGGGGTAAAGTAAGGCAAACTTGCGACCTTCACGGGCTAGTCTGGAGCAGACGGGAGAAAATGCCTTTCTGAGTCTGGTAAGTTCAGGGGAAAAGTCTTGAAAGAGGAGCAGCTTAGAATCTTCCCACAGGATGTTCCGTGTGCGGCGGGACGCTGACCAGAGTGCCTCTTTATGGAGGAAATTGAGACAGCGGAATAATACAGCTCTGGGCCGGGACTCTGGAGAGGAAGAGCGAGCAGGGCCCGTCCTGTGGGCACGTTCCACTACTAGGTCTGTACAAATATCTTGTACTCCAAGAAGTTCAGGCAATGAATTACGGAGAAAGTAGTAAAGAGCCTGTCCCTTGACTGACTCCGGCAGTCCAATGAGCCTGAGATTATTGCGAAGATCTCTTCTCCAGGTCGTCGAGTTTTGACCATACCATGTTTTCCGATTTCTGTAGTTTAGCAGAGATTTCAGAAAGTTCAGCAATCTGCTGAAAATTTTCACCAGCGGTGTGCTCCACCTGCAGGACACGCTTCGCTAGCTGCTTGTATTGACTTTTGATGTCGAGTACTGCTTGCTGCAAAGCAGCAGCATGAGATTTTGCTTGTTCTTGAAACATGGGCTGTACAGTTTCTTGTACAGCCCGCACAATGTCCCCATAGGAGAGTGGCTGGACAAGAGGGGGAGCAGACAGCAGGTCTTCCGCAATGTGAGCCCTGGCAGGGGCAGCGGGAGCCGGGGGAGAGGAGCCCGACCGCCAGTTTGCATCTCTGCAGCCGTAGCTCCGGAGCTCAGAAACGCTGCGGCGGCCACTTTGGCTGCAGGGCCGCGGGCAACATCTTGTTTGGTGCGGGGAGTTTTGCCCGGCATGGAGGGGGCCAGGTATTTGTCCATAAAGGACAGCCCCGTGTGCAGGGGGAAAGCGAGGGGAAACGGACCGCTCAAAGGACGCCCAGGACGGGCGATTAGTAGGGTTTTGTGGCGGGAGGCACCGGAGCTTCAGGAGAGAGGTGCTACTCCATTCAGCCCGGAACCGGAAGTCCGGAGATAGGCAATTTAATAAAAAAAAGTGTTTACTTAAAAGTTACAACTGTGTCTAATTAAAACCAAAGTTCATCCAAATCAGACTGTCATTGTGTCAAGATAAAGTCCCATGTGATGCTCAATCTAAATCCAGACATCAGCATCAGGGCATGCCTTGATAAAGAGCTGAAATATTTTATATATATATATATATATATATATATATATATATATAAAATATGTTATGATATGTCTTAAAACTGGATGTATCTTGAGATGTGTAAAACTGAACATATGTAAGTATATTTGATTTTCTGGTATTCATCTTTTCCTACACAGCCTCTGGTGCAACTGCAAATACTTCAAAGTATATAGTGGCGTAACTTGTTAGTGGTGGGCCCAGGTGCAAAATTATGCTTTGGGCCCCCTTTCCCACCCCACACCAAGTTCACAATATACCACATGGCAGTGGTGACAGAGGAGAAATTCACAGGAAGATGGAGAGCTGGGGAAAGGGAGATGCAATGGGTGACAGGACAAGGGTGTCAGGTTGAGGGAGAAGCAGTGAGTGACAAGGAGAGGCATTGAAGAATGGAGAGAGTGACAGGGAGAGGGTGATTGGGAGGAGGTGAAGGGTAGAAGCAGAGGGCATGTGAGGTGTCTGTAGGAGGGAGTAAAGGGGGTAAATTGGTTTGAAAGGGTTTACTGGAACATGAAGGGAAAGTATCAGTAGGGGAGGCAGGCTGAAAAAAGCTGCTATAACACGAGAGCTACGGAAATACAATGCTAATTTAGTAAAGGGATAGAAGATTAATTATATCAGGGAAGAAGAAAGAAAGTGAAGGGAGGGAGGAAGAGAGAGGTAAAGAGGAAGGGAAAGAGATGTAGGGGAAGGGAGAGAGGGGCGGGGAAGATAATAGAGAGAGAAAGAAAGAGGAAGGTAGAGAAGGAGAGGGGAAGATGGAAAGAGAGAGAAGGGGGAAACAAAGAGTGAGATAGAGAGGAGAGGGGAATGGAGAGAGAGATAAAGGGGTAGATGATGAGAGAGGGATATACAGAGAGAGAGGGGGTAAATGGAGAGAGGGGTGATGGTGAGAGAGAAGGGGGAGATGGAGAGAGAAGGAGTACACAGAGAGGAGAATTATGGAGAGAGGGGAGACAGAGAAAGAAAAGGGGAGGCAGAGACAGAGAGAAAGAGAGGAGGAGACAGAGAGAGAGGGTGCCAAGAGAGGAGGAAGATGGAGAAAGGGGAGATGGAGAAAGAGGGATGGGATAGAGAGAGAGAGGGGAGATGGAGAGATGGAGAGGAGGAGGAGAGAGAAAGAGAGGGGAGAATGAGAAGAGGTGGCAGAGAGGTGGAGAAGGAGAGAAAGCAACGGGGAGATGGAGAGAAAGTTTGGAGAAGGAGAGAGAGAGAAAGAGAGAGGTGGGAGATGGAGAGGGGAAAGGCAAAGAGAGAGAGAGAGAGAGAGAGAAAGAGAGAGGGAAGACAGAGAGATGAAGGCTAGAGAAAGAGGGGGAGATGGAGAGAGAGAAGGGAGACAGAGAGAGGGGAAGGGTTGGAAATAAAGAGAGTGGGAAACAGAACCATGGAGGAAGAGAGCTAGAGGAAGAGGGCAGAGAGGATGAGAGGAGGGGAAGAAAGAGGTAGAGAGAGAAACAGAGAGGGGGAGACAGAGGTAAGGAGAAATAGAGGAGGGTGGGAGAGGGGAAGGAAGGCAGAGGGAATTAGAGAAGTGGAGGAATACAGAGGAGGGAGGAAGAGCTTTAGGGTGAGAAAGAGAGAAAGGCAGAGGAAGGGAGAGAGAGTGAGAGGGGGCAGAGAGAGGGAGAGAGAAGGAGGGGGTAGAGGGATGGAGAGAGGGGGCAGAAGGAGGGAGAGAGCAAGAGGGGGAGAGGGAAAGAGAGAGAGGCTGAGCAGCACATGCCACTTGTACTACTGTGGTCTTGTTTTTACTACAGTAACTGGTATGGAATCAGTGGTGTTTAAAATCATGGGCTGGTGCGGCACATGGAGATGACTGCCAGTGCCTCTGCACATTCCACTCAACAGACTAGTTTCATCTCTGAAGTATAAATAAGTCCCAATATCTTTATACTGCTGCCATTTTTTTAAATGCAGCCACTGTAAAACAATTACTCCAAGGGCTTTACTTATGAAGCAACGGTTTTACATTGGCTGCGACTGACGTGTTAAATTTTCACACCCAACTAACCCAGAAGTGGCAGATTACAAAAGCATCTGGTTCGTAAATAAAGCCCCAAATCTCTACTTTGTCATCAGTAAAAATATGTTGCAAGCAGTTACTCCCATTTTATAAGAGAACGCACTAATACAGAGGTTCCCAAATTGCATCAATTACAGCCCAGGTTTTAAGGATATCCATGCTTTAGCACAGGTGACTTAATTAGTAGATCAATTGGATAAAAGAAACAATTTAGCAGTGATGCGCTATAAAATCAGAAGGGCAGCCACAGAGCACACAATGTACTGTGTATCCCACACACCGCTGGAGCAATTTGGAAAGAAAAATATTAAGTGCAATCGTGGCTCATGTTTTATTCTATGTGGTGAACTCCTTAGACCAGGTATGTCCAAACTGCGGCACTCCAGCTGTTGTGAAACTACATATCCCAGCATGCCATGACACAGTTTTGCTGTCAGAGAATGCTAAAGCTGTGTCAGGGCATGCTGGGATGTGTAGTTTCATAACAGCTGGAGGGCCGCAGTTTGGACATGGCTGCCTTAGGGTGTGTACACACGGTGAGATCCTTGCTATGCCCGATTTTCACTTGCGATTTCCCTTGAACTCCCTAGAGCCCAGATAGCACAGATTTTGACTAACTTTTCTTGAGATATGGACTATGTGTGCTTATGATTTTGGCTTATGTGAGATTTTGGCTTATGTGAGATGTCCTTGACATGTGAGATGAACTAGATAGTACACCGATCTAGCAAGGATTGACTTGCCTGCACAGTCTATCTTTCCTTGCGATGCCGACCTGGCGGGACCGCGCATCGGGATCGAATCGGGATCGTAAGGTGACTTTCACCTTGCGATCTGCACTAACTTTTCTTGCGATTTTGACTATATAGTCAAAATCGAAAGAAAATATCTCACCGTGTGTACACACCCTTCGACTGACACATTTCTCTGTGGGGCAGCATCAGCCTGAATAGGTTCCGAACGGTGAAACCATCCACTTCTAGGATATCCCCCTGAGTGAGACAAGCTGTGTGGTCGTATGGAGGATAATGTTATATGCTGTTTTATTCATGATGTTTGTGAGTGCAATCTGTAGAAATTAAATTCCTCTTTTACTTTTAATTGTACTGCACTATGGTCTGTGCTTTTTAGTGTCTCTTTCTATACCTCACTTATTTGGGGAAAAGAGACACTTATCTTTCAGGATCACGAAAGCGATCCTAAATCATCCTGGGATAGATATTGTTTTGCTCATCTAATCACTGTCTACATTCATTGAGGACAATTACATCCTATATGGTGATTTTATTTTTTATCTTTTTCATGTCAATCCAGTGTATAGTGTTTGTTGATATGTGATAACTGAGGGGCACTTGGCTTGCACACAATTATTTTTCTTTCTTAATTAGTAGCTCAGTCAATTTTATTTAACCATTTGGACTCGAGCATGATTACCTTTAAAACCGGGAATGTAATGATGGAGTTTGGGAAACTACTAATCCAGGCCTGGCCAACCTGTGGCTCTCTAGCTGTTGTGAAACTACAAGTCCCAGCATGCCCTGCCACAGTTTTAGCATTCCCTAATAACAAAACTGTGGCATGGCATGCTGGGACTTGTAGTTTCACAACAGCTGGAGAGCCACAGGTTGGGCTGGCCTATACTAATCAATGGAGTGGGAGCATTAAATCCAAACATAAAAAAATATTTTTATTGAAATAAATTGCAAAGTTTAAATGTATGTTTTTTCACTATTTTTGCACATTCATTTTTATTTACTAATTTAAAATAGTTTATGGAAGATAACTGCTTTATTGTTACAGAAACATATTTTTCTCAGTGGTGTTCATGACATACTTTTCTAGAGACTTAAATAAATGATCTTTTTGTTTCATCACTCTCGTCTCCTCAACCTCTGCATGCCTTCTGAAATCCTGGAGCACTGGCCGCTTCAGACTTCACAGTGCACAGCCAAAGGAACTCAAAAGAAGAAAGAGGTGAGGACAAGGATTGATGGTGGAGATAAAAGATAATGCTATTTCTTTTAACCTCTTGATAATTTGTTATAAAAAAATAATCTATATAAAGGTCTTTTTGACCTTGCAAACGTTTAAGCTCCCTATTCTTAGCATAAAAACGAAACAATTACAACAAACCTGTACAAATAAATATAAAATATAAACGTTTGTTGCGTGTCTTTTTTTTTGTCTTCCAAAGGTATGAAACGCCTTTCCTACTCACTGATTTTTATTGAGATGTTGAAGAATAAGTTCACTTTCCTGGACTTTTTTTTATAAATAGCACTTAATAACCCCAAATGGTAGCTTCCTAACTGTTCACTTGGTTAGATACACTCTTTAGAAAAGTAGACCTACAGTAATCTGTTTCTACAGATTTCAGTTGCAGGATACAGTATTTCACATGTATCAATCAAGCTTTTACCCTGCCTCCAAACATGCCTTTAAAAGTTACTTTCATTGCAGCTTAATGCCTCTCCCTTGAATCTTTGTAGTCTCTGCCCTCTTCTCTATCTTGTGTTAGGTATCTGGACTCTTGGTCGACACCCATTAGGTCGACACCCATTAGGTCGACACCCATTGGTCAACAGTGAATAGGTCCACACTAGAAATAGGTCCACACAACCATTAGATCGACATGAACAAGGTCGACATGCAAAAAGTTCGACATGATTTTTTCAAATTTGTTTTCCTTTTTTGAACTTTTTCATATTTTACAATTCCCGTGTAGACTATGATTGGGAACTGTTACCTGTGCCGAGCGCAGCGGTAGCAGTTTGAGGCACCTTGCCCGAAGCATGGCGAGCGAAGCAAGCCATGCAAGGGGACACGGTGCACTAATTTGGGTTTCCGGTCACTTTACAAAGAAAACAACACCAAAAAAACATTAAAAAACTCATGTCAACCTTTTTCCATGTCGAACTTGTTCATGTCAACCTAATGTGGCTGTGTCCAGTGCCAGCCCTAGCCAATTTCATGCCCTAGGCAAGATTCTTTCTGTAGCACCCCCCTTCCCCAAAGAGATAGTTGGGGAGAGGGAGACAGGGAGATAGTAGGTGACTGTGGAGGGATAACAGGAAAACAGAGAGAACGTGGGTGACTGGAGAGGGAAAGGGAGACAGGTAAAAATAGTAGGTGACGGAGATAGTGGGTGGCAGGAAGACACTGGGTGACAGAGAAAGGGTTAGGACAGAGGGGAAAGGGAATGGACAGAATAGAAAAGACAGGAGAAAGGAGTGACAGGGACATGACAGTGGGGACAGGACCAGGACAGAATTGGCAGGGTAGGAAAGAAGTGACAGGAAAAGGACAGTGATGGCAGAACAAAAGTCAAGACAGGACAGAGGTGACATGTACAGGACAGAAGTGACAGGGCCAGGATGAGGTGGCATGGCAGGACTAGAACACAGGTGTTAGGACCAGGACCGATGGAGCAAGGAAAAGGACAGAGGTGACAGGGCAAGGTCATAGAAGATGGGGACAAAACTGAAGGAACAGGAGAGAGGAGTGATAGCACTGGGACAGAGGGGACAATGGGGACTGGGACAATACAGTGAGGACAGGACAGTGACAGGACAAAGGTCATAGGACCAAGAAAGGAGATACAGGACAAAGGGAACAGAAGAGAGGGGTGACAGGTACAGGACAGAGGGGACAGGGACATGAGAATGGGTAAAGAATAGAGAGATCAGGGACAGGAGAGGGGTATGGAGGAGTTGATGCTGCGGGCACCCACTGCATAGGGGAAGTGGCAGAGGAGGAAAACTACAGACAGTAGGTCTGTAGTTTAGGATTGTAGTTTTATTACATGTGAGTGCCGAGTTCACTATATGGAGATATATATATATATATTAGAGATGAGCGGGTTCGGTTTCTCTGAATCCGAACCCGCCAGAACTTCATGTTTTTTTTCACGGGTCCGAGCGACTCGGATCTTCCCGCCTTGCTCGGTTAACCCGAGCGCGCCCGAACGTCATCATGACGCTGTCGGATTCTCGCGAGGCTCGGATTCTATCGCGAGACTCGGATTCTATATAAGGAGCCGCGCGTCGCCGCCATTTTCACACGTGCATTGAGATTGATAGGGAGAGGACGTGGCTGGCGTCCTCTCCGTTTAGACACTTGATTTACTAATTTTGGGGAGCATTAGGAGTACTCAGTAGTGTACAGTGCAGAGTTTTGCTGATAGTGACCAGTGACCACCACTTTTATTTATAATCCGTTCTCTGCCTGAAAAAAGCGATACACAGCACACAGTGACTCAGTCACATACCATATCTGTGTGCACTGCTCAGGCTCAGGCCAGTGTGCTGCATCATCTATATATATTATATATCTGTCTGACTGCTCAGCTCACACAGCTTATAATTGTGGGGGAGACTGGGGAGCACTACTGCAGTGCCAGTTATAGGTTATAGCAGGAGCCAGGAGTACATAATATTATATTAAAACTAAACAGTGCACACTTTTGCTGCAGGAGTGCCACTGCCAGTGTGACTAGTGACCAGTGACCTGACCACCAGTATATAATATTAGTAGTATACTATCTCTTTATCAACCAGTCTATATTAGCAGCAGACACAGTACAGTGCGGTAGTTCACGGCTGTGGCTACCTCTGTGTCGGCACTCGGCAGCCCGTCCATAATTGTATATACCAGTGACCTAACCGTGGTTTTTTTTTCTTTCTTTATACATACATACTAGTTACGAGTATACTATCTCTTTATCAACCAGTCTATATATTAGCAGCAGACACAGTACAGTGCGGTAGTTCACGGCTGTGGCTACCTCTGTGTCGGCACTCGGCAGCCCGTCCATAATTGTATATACCACCTAACCGTGGTTTTTTTTTCTTTCTTTATACATACATACTAGTTACGAGTATACTATCTCTTTATCAACCAGTCTATATATTAGCAGCAGACACAGTACAGTGCGGTAGTTCACGGCTGTGGCTACCTCTGTGTCGGCACTCGGCAGCCCGTCCATAATTGTATATACCACCTAACCGTGGTTTTTTTTTCTTTCTTTATACATACATACTAGTTACGAGTATACTATCTCTTTATCAACCAGTCTATATATTAGCAGCAGACACAGTACAGTGCGGTAGTTCACGGCTGTGGCTACCTCTGTGTCGGCACTCGGCAGCCCGTCCATAATTGTATATACCACCTAACCGTGGTTTTTTTTTCTTTCTTTATACATACATACTAGTTACGAGTATACTATCTCTTTATCAACCAGTCTATATATTAGCAGCAGACACAGTACAGTGCGGTAGTTCACGGCTGTGGCTACCTCTGTGTCGGCACTCGGCAGCCCGTCCATAATTGTATATACCAGTGACCTAACCGTGGTTTTTTTTTCTTTCTTTATACATACATACTAGTTACGAGTATACTATCTCTTTATCAACCAGTCTATATATTAGCAGCAGACACAGTACAGTGCGGTAGTTCACGGCTGTGGCTACCTCTGTGTCGGCACTCGGCAGCCCGTCCATAATTGTATATACCACCTAACCGTGGTTTTTTTTTCTTTCTTTATACATACATACTAGTTACGAGTATACTATCTCTTTATCAACCAGTCTATATATTAGCAGCAGACACAGTACAGTGCGGTAGTTCACGGCTGTGGCTACCTCTGTGTCGGCACTCGGCAGCCCGTCCATAATTGTATATACCACCTAACCGTGGTTTTTTTTTCTTTCTTTATACATACATACTAGTTACGAGTATACTATCTCTTTATCAACCAGTCTATATATTAGCAGCAGACACAGTACAGTGCGGTAGTTCACGGCTGTGGCTACCTCTGTGTCGGCACTCGGCAGCCCGTCCATAATTGTATACTAGTATCCAATCCATCCATCTCCATTGTTTACCTGAGGTGCCTTTTAGTTGTGCCTATTAAAATATGGAGAACAAAAATGTTGAGGTTCCAAAATTAGGGAAAGATCAAGATCCACTTCCACCTTGTGCTGAAGCTGCTGCCACTAGTCATGGCCGAGACGATGAAATGCCAGCAACGTCGTCTGCCAAGGCCGATGCCCAATGTCATAGTACAGAGCATGTCAAATCCAAAACACCAAATATCAGTAAAAAGCCTCTTTTTTTCTTTGCGTCATGTGCTGTTTGGGGAGGGTTTTTTGGAAGGGACATCCTGCGTGACACTGCAGTGCCACTCCTAGATGGGCCCGGTGTTTGTGTCGGCCACTAGGGTCGCTAATCTTACTCACACAGCTACCTCATTGCGCCTCTTTTTTTCTTTGCGTCATGTGCTGTTTGGGGAGGGTTTTTTGGAAGGGCCATCCTGCGTGACACTGCAGTGCCACTCCTAGATGGGCCCGGTGTTTGTGTCGGCCACTAGGGTCGCTAATCTTACTCACACAGCTACCTCATTGCGCCTCTTTTTTTCTTTGCGTCATGTGCTGTTTGGGGAGGGTTTTTTGGAAGGGCCATCCTGCGTGACACTGCAGTGCCACTCCTAGATGGGCCCGGTGTTTGTGTCGGCCACTAGGGTCGCTAATCTTACTCACACAGCTACCTCATTGCGCCTCTTTTTTTCTTTGCGTCATGTGCTGTTTGGGGAGGGTTTTTTGGAAGGGACATCCTGCGTGACACTGCAGTGCCACTCCTAGATGGGCCCGGTGTTTGTGTCGGCCACTAGGGTCGCTTATCTTACTCACACAGCGACCTCGGTGCAAATTTTAGGACTAAAAATAATATTGTGAGGTGTGAGGTATTCAGAATAGACTGAAAATGAGTGTAAATTATGGTTTTTGAGGTTAATAATACTTTGGGATCAAAATGACCCCCAAATTCTATGATTTAAGCTGTTTTTTAGTGTTTTTGGAAAAAAACACCCGAATCCAAAACACACCCGAATCCGACAAAAAAAATTCGGTGAGGTTTTGCCAAAACGCGTTCGAACCCAAAACATGGCCGCGGAACCGAACCCAAAACCAAAACACAAAACCCGAAAAATTTCAGGCGCTCATCTCTAATATATATATATACGCACACACACACATACTGTGCTCCGGATCTCCTAGAAAAGACAGCACTCAACGGTCTTACTTTTTGAACTTTATTAAGACCGTGGGGTGCCGCCCCATCTCTGGAATCAGGGGAACAGAATGCATATTATTAACCCTTAGGATGACGCCCTGGCAAGTGTTTTGACAATACAAGTGCCCTTCTACATGTATGTGTGTGTGGGGGGGGTTGGGTATGTGTGACCGGCGGCATACCTCCGCCGGGATCCTGGCAGTGGAATGCCGGCGCGGGAAGTCGAGCGCAGCAAGCCCCTGACTCGGTGGCAACTATCTATGGGTGTTGTAGGAATATTCCCTGTTGGTCAGCATGCCGACCGCCAGGATTTTAAGAGGGCGGGATGTAGGGGGCGGTGTTGTGACCAGCGGTCTCCTGACCGCCGGTCACATATTCGCATCCAGCGTGTGTTTATAGATATATATATATATATATATACATGGTATGTATACAGGTGTGTATATATTTATATATATATATATACAGTATATATATATATATATACTATACACACACACATATATATATATTTATATTTCTAGAGTATATATAAATATATATATACATATATACATATATATATATATATATAGTATATATAAATTAGAGATGTGCACCGGAAATTTTTCGGGTTTTGTGTTTTGGTTTTGGATTCAGTTCCGCGGCCGTGGGGTTTCAGACGCATTTTGACAAAACCTCCCTGAAAATTTTTTTCGGATTCGGGTGTGTTTTGGATTTGCCCTCAAAAAATGCTTAAATAATAGAATTTGGGGGTAATTTTGATCCTATAGTATTATTAACCTCAATAACCATAATATCCACTCATTTCCAATCTATTCTGAACACCTCACACCTCACAATATTATTTTTAGTCCTAAAATTTGCACTAAGGTCGCTGGATGACTAAGCTAAGCGACCCGAGTGGCCGGCACAAACACCTGGCCCATCTAAGAGTGGCACTGCAGTGTCAGACAGGATGGCACTTAAAAAAATTAGCCCCAAACATCACATGATGCAGAGATAAATAAAAAAAAGAGGTGCAAGATGGAATTGTCCTTGGGCCCTCCCACCCACCCTTATGTTGTATAAACAGGACATGCACACTTTAACAAACCCATCATTTCAGCGACAGGGTCTGCCACACGACTGTGGCTGAAATGACTGGTTGGTTTGAGCCCCCACCAAAAATAGAAGCAATCTCTTATTGCACAAACTGGCTCTACAGAGGCAAGATGTCCACCTCCTCCTCATCGTCCGATTCCTCACCCCTTTCACTGTGTACATCCTCCTCACAGAGTATTAATTCATCCTCACTGGAATCCACCATTTCAGGTCCCTGTGTACTTTCTGGAGGCAATTGCTGGTGAATGTCTCCACGGAGGAATTGATTATAATTCATTTTGATGAACATCATCTTCTCCACATTTTCTGGAAGTAACCTTGTATGCGATTGCTGACAAGGTGACCGGCTGCACTAAACACTCTTTCGGAGTACACACTGGAGGGGGGGGCAATTTAGGTAAAATAAAGCCAGTTTGTGCAAGGGCCTCCAAATTGCCTCTTTTTCCTGCCAGTATATGACGTGCCTACTTGGATGCGGTCACTCATATAATCCTCCACCATTCTTTCAATGGTGACAGACTCATATGCAGTGACAGTAGACGACATGTCAGTAATCGTTGGCAGGTCCTTCAGTCCGGACCAGATGTCAGCACTCGCTCCAGACTGCCCTGCATCACCGCCAGCGGGTAGGCTCGGAATTCTTAGCCTTTTCCTCGCAGCCCCAGTTGCGGGAGAATGTGAAGGAGGAGCTGTTGACGGGTCATGTTCCGCTTGACTTGACAAGTGTCTCACCAGCAGGTCTTTGCACATTTGTGTCTGCCAGAAAGAGAGATACAACATAGGCTTTAAACCTAGGATCGAGCACGGTGGCCAATATGTAGTGCTCTGATTTCAACAGATTGACCACCCGTGAATCCTGGTTAAGTGAATTAAAGGCTCCATCCACAAGTCCCACATGCCTAGCAGAATCACTCTGTTTTAGCTCCTCCTTCAATCTCTCCAGCTGCTTCTGCAAATGCCTGATGAGGGGAATGACCTGACTCAGGCTGGCAGTGTCTGAACTTACTTCACATGTGGCAAGTTCAAAAGGTTGCAGAACCTTGCACAACGTTGAAATCATTCTCCATTGCGCTTGAGTCAGGTGCATTCCCCCTGCTTTGCCTATATCGTAGGCAGATGTATAGGCTTGAATGGCCTTTTGCTGCTCCTCCATCCTCTGAAGCATATAGAGGGTTAAATTCCACCTCGTTACCACCTCTTGCTTCAGATGATGGCAGGGCAGGTTCAGGAGTGTTTGCTGGTGCTCCAGTCTTCGGCACGCGGTGGCTGAATGCCGAAAGTGGCCCGCAATTCTTCGGGCCACCGACAGCATTTCTTGCACGCCCCTGTCGTTTTTTAAATAATTCTGCACCACCAAATTCAATGTATGTGCAAAACATGGGATGTGCTGGAATTTGCCCACACTTTGCACGCACAATATTGGTGGTGTTGTCCGATGTCACAAATCCCCAGGAGAGTCCAATTGGGGTAAGCCATTCTGCGATGATGTTCCTCAGTTTCCGTAAGAGGTTTTCAGCTGTGTGCCTCTTATAGAAAGCGGGGATACAAAGCGTAGCCTGCCTAGGAATGAGTTGGCGTTTGCGAGATGTTGCTACTGGTGCCGCCGCTGCTGTTCTGCTGCCGGAGGCAATACATCTACTCAGTGGGCTGTCACAGTCATATAGTCCTGAGTCTGCCCTGCTCCACTTGTCCACATGTCCGTGGTTAAGTGGACATTGGGTACAACTGCATTTTTTAGGACACTGGTGACTCTTTTTCTGATATCTGTGTACATTTTCGGTATCGCCTGCCTAGAGAAGTGGAACCAAGATGGTATTTGTTACCGGGGACACAATAACTCAATAAATTGTCTAATTCCCTGTGAATTAACGGTGGATACCGGACACACGTTTAACACCACCACAGCTGCCAAGGCCTAAGTTATCTGCTTTGCAGCAGGATGACTGCTGTGATATTTCATCTTCCTCGCAATGGACTGTTGGACAGTCTATTGCTTACTGGAAGTAGCACAAGTGGTCTTCCTACTTCCCCTCTGGGATGACAATCGACTCCCAGCAGCAACAACAGCAGCGCCAGCAGCAGTAGGCGTTACACTCAAGGATCCATCGGAGGAATACCAGTTAGGAGAGGACTCGTCAGACTTGCTAGTAACATGGCCTGCAGGACTATTTGTCTAAGGAGGAAATTGACTCTGAGGGAGTTGGTGGTGTTGTTTGCACTGGGAGTTTGGGTACAAGAGGAAGGGTTTTAGTTGTCAGTGGACTGCTTCCGCTGCTACCCAAAGTTTTTGAACTTGTCAATGACTTTTGATGAATGCGCTCCAGGTGACGTATAAGGGAGTATGTTCCTAGGTGGTTAACATCCTTACCCCTACTTATTACAGCTTGATAAAGGCAACACACGGCTTGACACCTATTGTCCGCATTTCTGTTTAAATAATTCCATACCGAAGAGGTGATTTTTTTTTTGTAATTTGACCAGGCATGTCAATGGCCATATTCATCCTACGGACAACAGGTGTCTCCCCGGGTGCCTGACTTAAACAAACCACCTCACCTTAAGAATCCTCCTTGTCAATTTCCTCCTCAGCGCCAGCAACACCCATATCCTCATCCTGCTGTACTTCAACAGTGACATCTTCAATTTGACTATCAGGAACTGAACTGTGGGTGCTCCTTCCAGCACTTGCAGGGGGCGTGCAAATGGTGGAAGGTGCCACCTCTTCCTGTCCAGTGTTGGGAAGGTCAGGCATCGCAACTGACACAATTGGACTCTCCTTGTGGATTTGTGATTTAGAAGAATGCACAGTTCTTTGCTGTGCTTTTGCCATCTTAACTCTTTTCAGTTTTCTAGCGGGAGGATGAGTGCTTCCATCCTCATTTGAAGCTGAACCACCAGCCATGAACATAGGCCAGGGCCTCAGCCGTTCCTTGCCACTCCGTGTCGTAAATGGCATATTGTCAAGTTTACGCTTCTCCTCAGACGCTTTTAATTTAGATTTTTTGGTAATTTTACTGAACTTTAGTTTTTTGGACTTTACATGCTCTCTACTATGACATTGGGCATCAGCCTTGGCAGACGACGTTGATGGCATTTCATCATCTCGGCCATGACTAGTGGCAGCAGCTTCAGCAGGAGGTGGAAGTGGATCTTGATATTTCCCTATTTAACCCTCCACATTTTTGTTCTCCATTTTTTAATGTGTGGAATTATATGCCAGTAATATAACAATAGCAATGGCCTACTGTACTGTACTATATATGTATACTGTTGGTCACCAAAATGCTGCACTGTAATACTATATAAACTGCTCACAAAAATGCTGCACAGATATGGAATGGATACCTGCAGTGACACAGAGCTGCAAGATACAGCAATGGCCTACTGTACACAACTATATACTGTTGGGTCACCAAAATGCTGCACTGTAATACTATGTATAGTGCTCACAAAAATACAGCACAGATATGGAATGAATACTTGCAGTGACACAGAGCTGCAAGATAACAGCAATGGCCTACTGTACACAACTGTAAACTGTTGGGTCACCAAAATGCTGCACTGTAATACTATATATACTGCTCACAAAAATGCTGCACAGATATGGAATGGATGCTTCCAGTGACACAGAGCTGCAAGATACAGAAATTGCCTACTGTACACAACTATATACTGTTGGTCACCAAAATGCTGCACTGTAATACTATATATATATATATACTGCTCACAAAAATGCTGCACAGATATGGAATGGATACTTGCAGTGACACAGAGCTGCAAGATACAGCAATGGCCTACTGTACTGTACTACTATAAGTATAATTATATACTGGTGGTCCCCAGTCCCCACAATAAAGCACACTGAGCACAGATATTTGCAGCACACTGAGCACAGATATGTAGCATTTTCATGCAGAGAACGTAGATATTTTCAGCACACTGAGCACAGATATTTTCAGCACACTGAGCACAGATATTTGCAGCACACTGAGCACAGATTACGGAGCTTTTCAGGGAGAGAACGCAGCCACGTCCTCTCCGTTCAATCTCCAATGCACGAGTGAAAATGGTGGCGATGCGCGGCTCTTTATATAGAATACGAATCTCGCGAGAATCCGACAGCGGGATGATGACGTTCAGGCGCGTTCGGGTTAACCGAGCAAGGCGGGAAGATCCGAGGCTGCCTCGGAACCGTATAAAATGGGTGAAGTTCGGGGGGGTTTGGATCTCGATGAACCGAACCCGCTCATCTCTAATATAAATATATATACACGCAGCCCACCAAAAGTGCAGAGTGTACACTGACACTGAATTGATTAAACTGCCTTACTGTTTTCTGTTGTAAACAAATATAACGCTGGCATGGCCGCACTTTCACTTTTATAGCTGCTGCTCTGCTTTGCATTGGTGGTGTAGAAGAGCAGTTGCTCGGTCACAGTGGTGGTGCCTGGAGTCAGCCTGACTACGCAAAGGAGCATAGGAGGAGGAGCTGGTGCGGCCGGGCATGCGCAGCAGCCCTCCTCCCAGTGCAGCGGCCATTTTTGTTAGGGGCAGCATACGCTGGAATACCCAGGCTGACCTTCAACAGCTCCAAGTCCGTAGCTGCAGGTACACTCTCCGGTGCTACTGCAGGTGGCTCTGCTTGCCGCTGGCGGGCACGGAACCTCGGGTGCCCCACGACCACCAATGGTTACTGAGCCAGCCACTAGGTGTAGGCAGATGTCCTAGGTAATTGCCTAGTCTGCCTATAGCTAGGGCCGGCTCTGGCCGTGTCAACCTATTTCTAGTGTCGACCTAGTCACTGTCGACCAAAAGGTGTCAACATAATGTGTGTTGACCTAGACACTGTCGACCCTGAGTCCCATACCCCTTGTTTTACACACCCAATAGATTGTAAACAGATATTAGCAGATACCTTTCCCCTTTGACATTTCCACATACTGTAATTGTGATAAGTACATACTATAATTATGTGTGTGTTGGGGAGGTGACTCAACCCTTCTAAAGATGACACGTGGAGAAGTTGCCTGGTACAGATATAATTTGGTGCTATTGGTTGCTATTGTCAACTTCTCAAACTGTCCTTTTTAGAAGGTTTGATATATCTCCACCTATTGTATGATAATTTATATACTGTCTGTATTAGTCTATACTCATCTACCTTGTGGGAACTTAGAAACAAATAAATACATAAATAATAATAATAATAATAATAATAATAATAATAGTATTGACTTACATGAGATCCACACAGCATTATACTGGCATTAACTGTATAGCATAGCTTTCCCAGCCACCAAGACTGATCTAAATCAAGCAATTCTGGGGATATGAGACAGTACTGTCCCTTGACAGTTAAGTGGCTCTCTTATGTATGTCTGGTGTGTTCTGCACAATCCCAGACACAGGGTATCTCAGTTTTGTGCAATTGGCAAGCAGCATGAAGAGCATGGTTTACACTGCTGCCTAATGACAGGAAACTTTCTTTAACTTGCTGACGTTCTAATTCTGTAGGAAGTACTGTTAGTTGTGTACCTATAATGGGTGCACCATTTCCTCAGTACATACCTCTCTGGAGTTCCATGTCTCAGCGACAGCACTATGCAGCCATGCCATTTCCATGGTGACCTGCACTGTAGACTTTAGCACAGCGCTAGAGATTACTAGCACTCACAGTGCACACAGACCGTTTAAGGCTGTACACGTGCCACCTCCTCTCTTAATATGCCACTTAGCACTGTACTACAGTATGTGAGCAAAGATCCTTGTTCTATGAAAGGTTTGGTTAGAATGACAATATATATACATATATATATATATATATATATATATATAATGACATAGTAATAATGCTGGTGGCAGCATTTTTGTTGACAGTTCTTTGACAGCTAGGATACATATTGCTCTTTGTAGCAGTACTTTACTATTTTATTGCAGTTCAAATATATAACTCATACAATTCTTATGAAGCAGACACCTAAGACGTATGTTTACAGCTGCTCCAAAACAGCAGATTTTCTTATTTTCAGTTGTTTAAGAATTCTAAAGCACTGGTGGCCAATTTCCTTCTTTGTACACGCACATAAATAGCCTGGAATGTATCACTGCTATATTTTTAGTTTATTGGCATACAAGTATGTTCATCATACAACATCATAAGTTCAGTATTTCAGCATTTTCTAAAATATATTTCTAACTATAATGAAACACTAACACTGCAAGTTTTAGTTTGTGGCCTATTTTAAAGTTTGAAGGGAAAAATAATATTTGTGTTGATATAATATTTAAAGACACAAAGCTTGCAAAATAGGAAGGCTTCCATACATGTGTACAATGCAGGCAGTGACTGTTTTCACATATAGAAGGAGCAATCAAACACTTCTCAAGCCATGGTGATATAGGGTTCAATATTCACTATTTGTTAATAGAAATTAAGTATCAGGGCCATTCATTATACAGGTAACGCAGGAGATATCATGGATACAGCTTACTTACCTTTCAGACTGGATCTGTTGTCCAAATGAGGACCAAATTCATCAAGCTCCAAAACACATTTTTTCAGAATTTGATGGCAGGAGCCTAGGCCATCTTCAGATGGCGCTGATTACATTACTAACTGCTTCTTTTAAGAAGAATCCCTCCATCTATTTGGCTAATCCATTGGTCACAGGGGGGCAGATGTATTAAGCCTGGAGAAGTGATAAAGCAGTGATAAGTGCAAGGTAATAATGCACCAGCCAATCAGCTCAAATATGTAAATTGACAGTTAGGAGCTGACTGGCTGATGTGTTATCATCTTCCACTTATTACTGCTTTATCACTTCTCCAGGCTTAATACATCTGCCTAAGGATTCTTTTTTGCACATGTTGAAACCCCAGTTCACACATACACAATATTACTGCTGAGACAGACTGGACAGCACAGAGCTTCGCTGTTACCAAAGTAGCATCGATAGAAATTGTGGGGGATGATCTTTAAATTAGCTGTCTCTGCACTGGAGCAATGTTGAATTGTTTTATAGGCCCTACACACTTGGCGATATTCTGAAAGATATGAACGATCTCGTTCATAAATGAATGAGAACTCGTTCATATCTTTCAGTGTGGAGACTCCAGCGATGAACGATGCGTGGCCCCGCGCTCGTTCATCGCTGATCTCCCGTCGGCTGTGCATGCAGGCCAATATGGACGATCTCGTCCATATTTGCCTGCACTTCAATGCAGCCGGGTGACGGGGGGAGTGAAGAAACTTCACTCCCCCCGTCACTGCCCCCCCGCCGCCGGGTTGCTCGTCGGCCGTATCAGCCGTCGGGCACCTCGGCGGCGCATCGCCGAGTGTGTAGGGCGCCTTAGTGTTATTGTATTCACCACTGATAATCACAGCGAATTTGATACTAAATTAGTGCATAATGAATAGGCCCCATAGAAACTCCATGCAACTATTCACAAACTTACCTGGAAATATTAAAAGATCTTAACATATTTAGTTTGGAGCAGAGAAGGGAAAGGGGGGACATGATAGAAACTGTCAAAAATAACAAGTGTTTTAACAAGGTACAGGAGGGAGACATGCTTCAAAGGAAGAGAAGTACAAGAACATGAGCACATGCACTGAATTTGGAGGGAGGAAGGTTCAGGGGAAATTTGAGGAAAAATACTTCACAGAAAGGGTAGTAACTAAGAGGAATATTCTCCCATCTGTTGTGGTAGAGGCTAATACAGTAGAGCAATTTAAACATACTTGGGATAGGCATATGAATATAAGGATCAAATAGGGATGAGGTTAGCTAAAGGTTAAAAAAGGGGCAGACTAGATGGGCCAAAGTGGTTCTTATCTACCATAAAATTCTATGTTTCTATGTTTCATATATTTAAAGTATATAAAAGAAAAATCTACAAATGACTGCAGTTACAAAAATAATTTTTCAGTCTACCTCACCTACTGCATATATCATAATACACAGGAAATGCTCTCCTCTTCTGCCAACAGGAAGTGAATATAAAGAACTTATTAGCAAATTATGACAATTTGTTTCACTATCACACTTAGGCTAGATGCATCATTGCTTGGAAAGTGATAAAATGGAGAGTGAAAAAGTACCAGCCAATCAGGTTCTAACTGCCATTTTTCAAACACAGCCTGTGACATGGTAGTTAGGCCCTGATTGGCTGACACTTTTTCTTTCTCCATGTTATCACTCTCCAAGCGATGATGCATCTAGCCCTTAATGTTGTAAATTAAAAAATAAAACTATTTCCCCCCATCCCAAGCCTGTGTGATAGCTATTGTAGTATCATATTTAAACTTATTACCAAAACATGTGACTAAGGGGGTCATTCTGACCCGATCACACGCTGCAGTTCTTTGCAGCGTAGCGATCGGGCCAGAACCGCGCATGCGCCGGCGCATGGCCACCCGTAGTTGTGGTATGATCAATCAGGCAGAGGTGGTTGATGGTCGGGAGGGGGCGAAACGGCAGCGTTTAGCCGCCGTTTTGTGGGTGCAGTCTGGCCAACGCAGGCGTAGCCGGACCGCGCGGGGAGTGGCCCACAGCGGCTGCATGATGTCATACGCAGCCACTGCGGGCCGGGGTGTAAAGAGTAGCTCCCGGCCAGCACGCTAATGCTGCGCTGGCCAGGAACTCCTCTTGCAGTGCAAAAGGCATCGCCACTGTGCGATGCCTTTGCACTTCTGCGAGGGGGGGCCGGACTGACATGCGGGGTGGGCTAGCCCTGTGCTGGGCGTCCCCCCGCATGTCTGAGTTCAGGATTGTAGCTGTGCTAAATTTAGCACAGCTACGATCAACTCGGAATGACCCCCTAAATGTGCAAAGGCGCATGTCTGGAAGCTAACAAACTATGGTATGCCTCTAGCTCTTTCATGAATCTTTTTATTTTTTCCTGCTCCTCTGATGGTTTTTAATTCAATACTGATTAGTCTGAATATGCAATTATTAATTGGCTGCAAATACTGTCACTAAGTATTTACAATCATGTTTGGAGTTTAGAAGTACCTGTGATGAAATCACTAGATACTGTATGTGAAGAAACGTATTTAAAGGGGGTCATTCCGAGTTGTTCGCTCGGTAAATTTCTCCGCATCGCAGCGTTTTTCCGCTTAGTGCGCATGCGCAATGTTCGCACTGCGACTGCGCCAAGTAAATTTGCTATGCAGTTAGGAATTTTACTCCCGGCTTTTTCATCGTTCTGGTGATCGTAATGTGATTGACAGGAAGTGGGTGTTTCTGGGCGGAAACTGGCCGTTTTATGGGAGTGTGTGAAATAACGCTACCGTTTCTGGGAAAAACGCGGGAGTGGCCGGAGAAACGGAGGAGTGTCTGGGCGAACGCTGGGTGTGTTTGTGACGTCAAACCAGGAACGACAAGCACTGAACTGATCGCAGATGCCGAGTAAGTCTCGAGTTACTCAGAAACTGCACAGAGATGTCTTATCGCAATATTGCGAATCTTTCGTTCGCAATTATAAGAAGCTAAGATTCACTCCCAGTAGGCGGCGGCTTAGCGTGTGCAAAGCTGCTAAAAGCAGCTTGCGAGCGAACAACTCGGAATGAGGGCCAAAGTTCAACATATTATTATTACTGTTTTTGCATGTGACTGCTGATATCATTTGAGAATTCTGGATATCCCTTGAAAGCAGTGCCTGAGTGAACCTAATCATTTTTATCTGCTTATCATTATGGAACTTCACACATTGAGGATTTTGTTACACAACACTACTGTGAAGAACATTCCTACATTTGTGATCATGATCCGGAATTCTGCACCTTTTTTAGGACCCTTCAAGAACAGAAGTAGTGATGTAGGACCCAGATCATCTCATTGTGGATTAGAAAGGAACTATTATTAAATTACTGACACCACAATATCTGTATTACAAATGCATTAGCTATTGGCTAATTAGCTATATACGGCTGTTTTCTGATTACTTGTTCATAAATACAATTTTTATACTTGTGTAGATATTGAATCAAACTACATTTTATTTGAGTTTCTCAGCGCTGCTTAGAGTTTTTCTCTTTTTGCAGCACAAGTTGACTTTTTCTTTCAAATGACGATGAAGATATATGACTAAAATTCCTACTGAGATGATATCTCTGATTTGTAAACTTCAGGTGTTGTCACACAGGTACTTTCAACAATAGATTCAAAGTGTTTGAGCTTAAGCACTCCTCTGTAACATGGGATCAGATGTATTAAACCTTGGAGAGTGGTAAAGTGAAGAGAAATAAACTACCAACCAATCAGCTCCTAACTGTCATTGTACACACACAGCCTGTAACGTGACAGTTAAGAGCTGATTGACTGCTGATTGACTACACTTTATCACTCTCCAAGGCTTAGTACATACACAATAGATGTATAAGAATTCTGTGTTCACTTTAATCGATCAGCATGGAATGATTTGAGCACTAGGAATTCTAGCACCATTCATCAAAGTACCCATGTGGCACTACCCTATAATAGCATAAGTCCTATATATTATGACATATTCTGGCAATTTGTTTTGTCTGTTATATAATGGGCACAGTATGCTGTATAAATTATATTGTAAATCATACCTAACTACATGTTTATCAACATAAGTACATTTAAATAAACAGTGTCCCTCTTTATAGCATATATATAACGTTCATAACATTGCATGGTTCATAGTATTACTATAAAACTTGTATTACTGTGGGTTTTGAACAGCCATTAGGATGAAAGGCTCAATGGAAGAGTGATGCCCTATGTAATAAAATGCCCAAACTTTGTTCCTGTCTGAAACCTACAGACCTCTGACCACTATACCGTGATCACTAGGATGGCAAAATTGCCTTTTCTTCAGTCACAATCTTGTTTATTGCATAAATCCTTTCCATTTTCAGTGTGGGTCTGTTATTTGCTTGTTACTCATTATATCAGCTACAAATGATATTAGTCTTTTGGGGAGTCTCATGCTCTATTAAAAAGGGATTTGATACTTGCAAATAGAACAACCCTATGGGCATAACTATAGTGGGTGCAAGGGGTGCCATTTCTATAGAGCCCAGATACTTAGGGGGGTGGGCCTGGACCCAGGATATAAAGTTCACAGATTTACCTGCTAAGCAATTGGGTCTGATCCACTGCCCCCTAGAGTGTAAGCTCCTTAGAGCAGATCCCTCTTCCCTCCTGTTCTCACAGCTCTCTTCTCTTGCACTTCAATTGCAGCTTCTCCCACTCAGTGACTGTCTATACCTGCATTTCCTTTTGCTCTCTCCAATGGCTGCCCACCCCTAGTAGTCTGCTGATTACTTATTTGCTTCCTTACATCTCAGCTGTGGTGTGTACTGAGAACTGTGGTGCTAATTGTTACCTGTGCTCTGTTTTAGTTTTCTGTGATGTTAAGTTCTGAATACCCTGTATTGTTCTAATGTGTGTTGTATGTACGGTGCTGCGAAACACTTGTGTTGTCTTATAAAAAATGTTTTATAATAATTGCCCAGCCTGAATTGTGTGACATTACATTTTCAGTGAGTGGAGTGTCTAGAGGATGTTATAATGGTAAGGGGCACTGTAAAGTAGTATAATTTGAAATGGAGGCCACTGTAAAGTGGCACAGTACGAAATGGAGGCCACATTATGAACTGGGGCACTGTAGCGTGGCATAATTTGAACTGGAGGGCACTCTAATATGAACTGGGGCACTGTAATTTGGCATAATTTAAATTGGAGGGCACTCTAATGTGGCACAGTAAGAACACAGAGCACTATAATGTGGCATAATAAGAACTGGGAACACTGTATAATGTGATTTGGGGATACTATGTGGCATAATGTGTACTGGCAGTCCTACAATGTGAAATAATGTAAACTAAGGACTATACTTATTTATAAAATAAACTAGGGAACAACTATGAGGCATAATATTAACTAGGGAACTATTCAGGTTCAGAAGAATAACTAGAACACTATTTGGGGGCATAAAGTGACTAACTGCTCTGGGGAGCTGTCTATCAAGAACCACTGAAACAGGGGCCCCTTCAACATGTTGCTATGCTGATTGGAGGACTATGTGCACCAGAACTCTTTGGGTAAAGAACCCCTGATAGAGAACTATAATATGGAATCCAGAGGATTAAAAAAATATATATAACTACAAATAATACGTTAGATCTCATACCCACTGGCATTAAAATTAGTGTATTTATTAACTTTATTTTACACCGTTACATTCATGAAAAGAGGTTCAACAATAGAAATAATTGTTTGCAATATCAGAACATTAACCATCGATGACCTTCATATACAACTAAACATGCCACAATAAACAACAGCATGTTACTTACACTTGAACATGTACTTTAAGCCATTTAAGATATAGAAATTAGCACATCAAAGCTACTGACTAAAAGCTACTGACAAAGGATAACATGTAAATTGCACTGAACACAGACTTTTCAGCAATTATACTGTTTCCTTTTAAACTACTTAAATAATATTCAGCAGCAGCACTATATATATATATATATATATATATATGTATATATATATATATATATATATATATATATATATATACATAAATACATACATACATTTATTTATTTATTTATTTATTTATTTATTTTTATTTTTATATAAATGTATGCTTTGGGACTTTACAATCTCACCTAACTCCTCAACTGTGTAATTGGGAAAAGTTTTATGGTTCAAATGCACCAAGAATTTATACAACTAAACATGGCCACAAATAACTGTTTTAATGAAACTCAGCCATGGTGAGAAATATCTGACATGAGGAAAACTAAATGGACAATTGCCAAAAGTTACTGCTGTGTAAAATAAGACTTTGCACACAAGTTTGACATACTGTACACACAGTGAATTATATGCCAGCTAACCTGTCCAAGATAGGTGTTAGCATTTTATTTATACACACTATTTTTACAAGAGTTTTTTTTAAAGATTTCAGATAGCGGGGCCTAGTTAGCATGAAATATTTGAAATATTTTATTTTAGAGTGGTCCACAATATTTAGCTTCCCCTAGATTTATTATGGAAGGATCTTTCCATTTCCAACAGTATCCACAAGATGCAGGGGCGTTTTTAACAGAGGAGGGGGCCCCTGTGTAGACTCCGGGTGGGCCCCCTCCTATGCATGGCGCAGTAGTCTCCGGCATCGTGCCAGACTCTACTGTGCATGCACAGGTTTCCGGACACATAGCGCCCACTATGTTACAGAGACCTAATTCACTACTGTGCATGCGCAGCTGCCATTTTGGAGATTTTTGCGGCGGCTGCAGCGCCTGATGCTGGAGGTAAGTATTAGAATATGAGTGCAATGTGTGCAGTGTTGGCCCCCCTGGACCCAGGGGTCCATGTGCTCCGCTCCCATTATAGAGACTCCAATGACAGGTTGCTACCCAGTAGTAGCCAATGGGCTACTACTTTGCAGATTTTTTCAGCCACTGATTTTTTTTCCAGGTGCATTTTTAATACATGTTTTTAAATTCTGCGGACTATTTAAAGTTTTTATAATTTTATAAGCATATTATACAGTTTTTTTGCTTAAGCCAATTAACAGAATGCTGCCACCACGCATCCTTAATTGTTAACTCATACTTCTCATACTTTTCAAATCCACGTAAATATTTTCCACTGCATTATCCAAAAAGTGGACAATCCTTATAAAGTTTTAGCTCTGTGGAGGGAAGTAAATCCTACATACATATGTAAAACATACTAGCCTGAATCTGTGAAAGAATCAGTGTTAGATGTACTTTATGGTACAGAGAGCAAAATCTAGTTTTACATTATGAAGGTCTGTTCCATGTAACTTTGAGAATAAAAGAAATATGGATCTAAAGCCAATGTAGACCCTGGCGGCATTTCACCGCTTTGTTTGTTTTTTTCATTCACATCAATTACAATGTATTTGGAAAGAATCCAGACAATGGGAAGATGCTGCATGCAGTATTTAAAATCAAAATGCTGAATGTCTCCAAATTCCCATCAGTACACCACAACTAATCCAAAATTATTTTATTGTACCATTGAAATAGCACTTTCATGTATTCCTAAGACATGTCATTATATGTAAACCTCAGTCTTAGCACTAACTGCAGAATTTTGCACTCTGAACAAAAAACCATCTGGTGTGTACAACTGAAACATATCATTGTTTGTTATATTTACCAAAGTATTTGCTGAAACTGAAATTACCTTGTAAAACTATAATTGCATTAATTTTCACATTCTCCCTAGCAGAACTTTCATCATAAGCCATTCCACCTAGTGTGCTGCTGTGGCTTTGTTTCACATTACAATCTCAACTTAATTACCTGGACTGAAATAAATTACTTATAGTAATTATTGTTTTCAATATAATGCATTTAATTCATATCAGACTAATGTAATTGTGAAATAAATGGGAATAACAGGAGAAGAACAAGTGTCCCAGGCAGAGGCATAAGTAGGGTCTGTGGCGCCCAGGGAAAGATGAAGAACAGTGCACCCCCAAAAAATGGGAGGGGTGGTCTGCCAGCAAGGGGCGTGGTTTCACTTATTGGTAACTGAGAGAGGCCAGGAACAGAAGCAGAGAGAGAGAGAACAGAGGAGGCAGAGAGAGAGAGAGAGGGCTGATGCAGAGAGATAGAGAGAGAGAGAGAGAGAGACCAGGGACAGTGAGAGAGAGAGACCATGGGCAGAGACAGAGAGAGACCAGGGGAAGAGAGGGACACCAGAGGCAGAGAAGAGAGACACTAGAAGCAGAGAGTGAGAGAGAGAGACCAGGAACAGGGGCAGAGAAAGAGAGCAAGATTAACTAGGGGCAGAGTGAGAGAGAGAGGGACCAGGGCAGAGGCAGAGAGAGAGAGAGAGAGAGAGAGCAGAGGCAGAGAGAGAGAGAGAGAGAGAGAGAGAAACAAGAGAGAGAGAGAGAGAGAGAGAGAAACCAGGGGCAGAGAGAGAGAGAGAGAGAGAGAGAAAGCGTAGCAGCTGAGCGAGAGACCAGACACAGGGACAGAGAAATAGAGTCCAAGGTCACAATCAGAGAGAGAGAAACCAGGGGCAGAGGCAGAGAGAAACCAGGTGCAGAGGCAGAGAGAGAGAGAGAGAGAAGGATCATGGGCAGAGGCAGAGAGAGACCAGTGGCAGAGGCAGAGACAGAGAGAGAGAAAGAGATAGAGAGAGACCAGGGGCAGAGAGAGAGACTAGAGGTTGAGCTAGAGAGACCATGAAAAGGTTCAGAGAGACAGAGATATTAACCGGGGGGCAGAGAGAGAGGAACCAGGGGCAGAGGCAGAGAAACCAGGGGCAGAGACAGAGAGAGAGACCAGGAGCAAGGGCAGAGGGAGATAGATAGAGAGAGAGAGAGAGAGAGAGAGAGAGAGGGAGAGAGAGAGAGAGACATGGGGCATAGGCAGATAGACCAGGAGCAGAGGCAGAAAGAGGGAGACGAGTGAGAGAATTAGGGAGAGAGAGGGGAGGAGATAACAAAAGGATAGTATACTGTGCATGAAGAACTGACCATTCACAGAGGTAGGTAAGCATAATCCCTGACACAACAGAGGATTCAGGGGCAAAGCACAGGCCAAACTAGCAATGGGGGAGACCAGGAATGGCACCCCTACTGCCAGTGGGACATGACAGACAAGTAGGATAAGTATAACAGGTACAGGGTGGATACAAAGGAGGGAATTAGGTACAGAGAGTGGGGTTTGCGATGGAGACGTAGAATGAGAGGCAGAGGATTGAGGCAGAAAAGTGGGCAGACCTAGACCTGTCGTAGGATAGGTTCAAAAGTACTAGTCTATATAATATTTCTATTTTCTTAGCTAGTAAGGCAAATGTATCTGTATTCCAAGTGATACAAACGCTTGTGTGTTTGCTTCTATATAGGTACACTCTATCCCCTTAAGAGTTTTAGGTGACAAGCCACTATAAAAAAAACAAAACTAAAATGTACTAGTTAACTACCAATTCTAGTACCAGACAGTTGGTGAGTGCCCTTCACCATGATTAGCAACTATTCCTTGTGTTACCCTGAGTGCTATTTGTTGTGTAATGTTAATATATAGAAAAAGTGGGTGCTAAATTAAAAAGATAATTTGTATTATAAAAATATATACCTTTGATTAATGGAGGGCATTCATCGTCATCTATTGGCTGCCTTCACAATGTGGATCTGGATACCCACCAACCAATATACATAACGTCAATAAATATATAATGAAAGTGCACATAATTATAGATGAAATGGAACACAGATTATTTGTTCTCAATCAAAACACATATTAAGCTGCTGGTTTGATTATACACCAATATTTATTGCAATTCAAAATTAATTAAAATTAATTCAATTAATAAGCAATTTCACATGTATACATAAGCAACAAGTGGGAATTCAGTAGCACTATGTGTCCCCACATGAATTAGATATCCATCAGTAATTAGATAATTGCTGGTTTAGTTCAGACAGTTGTTAGTTTAGCATGCACATGCAGTCTGTTAATAAACTTGATAAACAGTTAGAAACAGGCACTTGATATATTTATGTGCAAGAAAGTATATACCAAGTATACAGGGGGTAATTCCAAGTTGATCGTAGCTGTGCTAAATTTAGCACAGCTACGATTATAAACTCAGACATGCGGGGGGACGCCCAGCACAGAGCTAGTACGCCTCCGCATGTCAGTGCCGCCCCCCCCACCCCCCAGAAGTGCAAAGGCATCGCACAGCGTGACACCACGCAGCCGCTGCGGGCCACTCCCCGAACGGTCCGGCCACGCCTGCGTTGGCCGGGCCACGCCCACGAAACGGCGGCCAAACGTCGCCGTTTCGCCCCTTCCTGCCCTTCAACCGCCTCTGCCTGTCAACCAGGCAGAGGCAATCATAGTGCAGTGACGGGCGGACATGCGCTGGCGCATGCGCGGTTCTCTACTGATCGCTACGCTGTGAAAAACTGCAGCGTGCGATCAGGTCAGAATGACCACCATAAATTCAGGTGCTGTAGTGGGTGTATAATTGGAGATAGTCAGTCTCCCCAGAAAGGAATTAAATATAGAGTAGGTAACAGTGCTAAGAATTTTAAATAAAAACACAATTTAATAGATTAAAAATTTTCATACAATAGGGCTAAAAGGTAACAAGATTGAAGATAAGAAAATTATCGATAATATAATATAATAAGTGCCAGCTGCAGATTGAAAACGACCATGTCCCGTTATACGAATGGACAGTTTATATTGATAGGCAAATTGATATATAAACTTCCAATGATGGTGGAATTACCGGCTGTGTGTTCCAAAGCATAGGACCTGGTAGCGATGGTCCTTGAAGCAATGGGACTCCATGCAATAATGTCAGAATCCTTGGTCCACAGTAGCTTTATCAGCCTTGTAAATTGCTAAGTGGTTTGCTGTCCAAAATCCCACAGGTAATTACCGGATGGAGATAAGGGAACACAGGTCTCTAAAATTGCAGTGTGTACACTGGCTCCTGATGCATTTTGCTGCTTCCAGGCAGCTTTGTCAAATATATTGATATATTTATACTTCACCCATTCAACAGGTATGGCTCTTCTTAATGAGCGTGCACCAAACCTTCTCTTAAGCTCTCCTTTTTGTATGTTTGGAGTCCCGGTTATAATATTGAAGTCCTGGTTATTATGGAAAGAGTGAGACTGGTTTGCTCAAGGCGCTGTAAAGATAGACTGTGTGGCAACTCCTGGAGAGTGGTGGGCTGAAATCACTGTGCGTGGAGGCTGTATAGCGGCGCCTGAGAACTGGGGAATGCTGGCTACAATTTGTGCTGCAACATCCGGTTCGGGGCGTCTGGTTTTGAGTTCCACCTGTGAGTTACTAATTGCTTACTTCACCTGACACATTTCTCCGCCTAATTGGACGGTGGTTTCATCAGAGAGTGGATTTACAGTCAATATGGTCTCCATTTATCCCCCTCAGGGGTGCCTGAAAATCATTTAACCATGTCCTGCCTTGTCAAAGCCTGAATTTCTCTTGTATGTGACAAACCAATAGTTTTAAAAACCAGCAGCATATGATTAATAATTAGAATCCTCCTTTGAATGAGACTTTTATCACATAATATACAATACATAGCATTCATAAAAAATGAAATGTAGACAATGAGGTGTCCAGCATATATAACCAGACATTACATAGACAGCAGGGAGAGAGACTATATAAACAAAAATTAAAATAATGATTTCTAAAAAATACAGATAACTATAGATATAGAAGTGTTATGATTCCAGCACTCTGGTCTGAGGAGATTTTATAACAAGGACCTGAGAACTGGAACGTAATGCTGGGAAAGGAAGCGGGAATGGAAAATAGCCCCTTGCGCCCTAACTCCGTTGTCTCGCCCGTGCTGTCAGAAATCCCTTGCGAGACTATGGTTGCTTGAGCCCATGGCAGCCGCGTTTGAAGGGCGGATTATGTCTGCCCAACTCCGATGCCCCCTCAGGTCTTAATGGGAGACAAAGGGAAATCCGAGACAGGGTGATAACAAGGGGCCCTCTAACTCAGCAACAAGGCCAGGGGCTACAAGGTAACTTAAAACTAGAATATGTGCGGAAATACCGCCAGGGAAAAGGACAACCAAAATACCACTTGTCCACTCCCCTACCCGGCACCGCCGAGTTCCGGAGGGGACTTGTGGAAGCGGAACCCTCCGCAAATGCTCCGAAACAGAATACAAAAAATATAGCGGGCTGAGCCGCAGCACGCGGCAGAGCCGCAACTCACGAACACCACACGAGATTCTCTGGCGACCATGGCGGACAATAGAGGACCAGAGACTTCTTGGGATGAGATGATAACTCCAAGATTCGGGAACTCTGAAGACAGGAATGACCGGACACAGCAGGACAGGAACTGACGTTCAGCAAACCTAAGCAGCATGCAGGAAGCTATTACCGGTGTCTGTGTGAAGCACTGAGAAAGTATTTAACAAGGAGTCCTCCAATCAGATGTTACAGAGCCAGATTATCAACATGCCGTGCAGCTGCCAGGCTGCACGAGCAAAGACAAGTGTGTGTGTGATTTATTTGATTGACCCTGCAACGGGGAATGCGGTCCGCCCGTGGCGTCCCCGTTGCTAGGGTACGGGCGGCTAAGCACGCCTGGTGTCCCTGCGTTGCTAGGGAGCCGGCGGCTACGCACGCACGGCGTCCCAGCGTTGCTAGAAACCCGGCGGCTAGCCCG